>NW_006800167.1:0-82112 GCF_000485575.1 Poecilia formosa | reverse complement strand
TATATATATATATATATATATATATATATATATATAAACCAGTTGTTCTGTCTAAACAACTGTCACCCGGAGGGATTTTAAATTTAAGATGAGAATCTTTTGTCATGATTTCCAAAAGAAGCTTTTTGAAGTCAAGAAAACAACTTGACTGGCTTCTGATTGACAGTTGAATTCGATCAGAGTCCGTATGATTGGCAAACACTGTTGGCACATCTGACAGTGACAGCGTCTGACAATGACTACTGTGGTGAAATATTAAAAAGTGATAATAATATAATGTCAAGCTCTTCAAAGTTAGCCAATAGGATTTGTGTATGGCTTATATGCACTCATGTCTCCCGACTAACTGGTATAGAGATACAATTTGTATACGCTGGCAGAATCAGTATAGGGATGCGAGTGCCGGTGCATGTCAGTGATTAATTCTGATGAAACTATTTTTACCCTTATTAAACTGGAAGCAATAGAAAAATAACAAGCTGGCTGTTTAAGCAGTAATGTTTGTAACAGTGACGTTTTGATAGAAGTAACACATTTAGTACTGTCTCACTTAAACTTGGCAACATGGTATCAGGAAAATCCTTTTCCTGGTTACCATTCTTCCATTTTTTATACACAGAATACTAATTTATAGTTCTGAGATGCTGCTTATGGTTGCAAAACAATAAAAGAGTAGAAGAAGGTTTCATTTACATTTTTTTTAAAGAACAGTGTTTATTAATAAATTAAAAAAAATAATGATTTCCTAAGGTTTGGTCTCCCGCTGAGGCAGATATGAACAAGTTTGTTTTTGTCTTTTGTGTTTTTTAACACATAACTGTGATGCTGTTTAAAATTAAAGCCTCAGATGATATTTCTTTTTTTATTTCCGCTTTTTTGTTTATCCGTTTAAAGACACACACAAAGTTACACTGACAAGTTACGTCACAAACTGAATATTGTCCATCCCTTTATCATAATGATTCTTTTGTTGTTTTGTATGCACTTTTAAAGACTAAAGTTTTCTAAGCAAAAGAAAAGTGGCTGCAAAAATATTAAAGTCAGTTAAAACAGTAAATACAACATGGACAAGGATCTGAGGAGCGAACACCTGACAACAGTATAGAATACCTTATAATAAGACTATTAATTAAAATAATTTTTATTTTTAGTAGTTTGATTAAAAAAATTTGAAACTCATGTTTTGTGAGTGTTTATTTCTTTCATAGACATACATGTATTTCAAAACCATAATTGTATAATTTAAGAAATAAAGCATTGGCATACTTCACTCTTTGTGTAATAATCTGAGTCTTACATTCCTAAGAGCGTGACAAAGTAATTTGAACTTTTTATAGATGTTCTAATTTTTGAACCTGTATTTGTATTTCAATGTGGCCTGTGGAGAATATGGCTGATTTGACAAGTGTCCAGCAGATAGCTACTAACAAAGAGAATGGTAGCTACAAAAGATCATAGCTTAAAAAAGCTGGCTTTTGATAGAGTTTTCAGTTCAAGCAGGTTAATGGTCTTTTTAGTGGAAGGGAAAAAAGTTGCATAAGAAACAGGAATAAGCACAGACTTGAGAACATTGTGAAGAAAAGCCCTTTGTGAGCTTCTAGGAGATTCTAGTGCAAAACCACTCCTGAACCATTCACAGTGGTCCAAAGCCCACTTTTCACATGAAAATAAATTCAGCATTTCGAAATCAAGGTGTCAGAGTCTGAAGGAAATGAGAAGAGAGGTACATATGCCAAGTTAGTTTTCTTGGGCTCCAGTAGGACATTTTTACAATCAGTCATGATTTTCTAGTGTTGGTCCATTGTGTTTATCAAGTTTGAACTCCATGGAGCCATTTAGGAAATTTTAGGGCACCTAACGTTCTCCTCTGTTGATGAGTTTTATAGAGATGTTGAGGACCTGGCACCTGTCCACACTGCCTGGCTTAGTGACCATGAAATATCTGTGCCAGCAAGCTGACCAATCCCCACAGAGAGTGTACAAGAAGTGTTGTCAAGAGAAAGATAAAAAACATCAGGGAGAGACGCCATCTTGGAACATCAGCAGAACCACTGATCGGTTCCACACCACAGCACATGGAGGCGGCATTTAATGCAAAAGAAGATCTGACTGGGTATTGACTTGATATACAGTACAGTATGGAAATTTTCTGTTTTGCATCATATCTGGGAACTTTGAGACAAACGCAGAAAAACTGGAAAAGTATGATAGAAAGTTTTATTTTTCCCTTAATCCTTGTGCGTGCAAGGACTGAGGCAAACGTGGAGGACTGTGGCAAATGATACAAGTTTTACGGGTGTGGGGTCGGTTGGACCCCCCATTTGTAAACACAAATAAACACAAATGGACCCCTTATATTAACTTATAATATAAGTTAATTATGTTATAATTAACTTATAATATAATTATAAGTTAATTATATTCTATTTTATTGTTATGGGTTAATTAGAAACCCATTTTGCTTTCAGTCCTTGTAGTTGGAAGCACATTTGCAAATACATTCTTATCCTTAGGAATTAAACAGGAATAAAAAACCAAAGAGGTATTTTCCTAACTCATGATTTTTCTGATTTAAAAAGTCAAAAATTGAAAACACTCTCACCACATATTCTTAAACTCTGTCTATGAACCTGGAGGCCAAACATCCTGTAGAAATTTGAAGTGGTCGGCCATGGCAAAGTTCAGTGATTCTGAGCGTAAAGATGAAATGACAAATTATTCACCATTTTCAAATTGTGAAGTTAGACTTGTGGAGATAATCATAGTTGACTCTTTGCAATGGATCTCTTTCAAAGCAGCTCGACAAATTTCAAACGTAGGCTCAGGCCTCACAAGAGGTCTTTAAAGTGTGAGAGCAAGAGAAGAACATGAATGAATGGTTATTAAACCACTTTTTGCCTCTTAATGAAAGACTTGTCATAATTCTTGCATCATGTTGAGAGAAACAAACCTTGTACTTAACCACTGTGGCCGGAGCTGCTCTAAGGGCTCATTATTTGGTCAATCAAATCTACAAAATATGAAAATTGGGTTTCTGGCCAGAGGATTTTTTTTTCCAGTTTCATGTTTTTACATCTATTATCATACATTTAGTTAAATCATACAAATTTTAGACTGATGGCTCTTAATTTTGATGCAAAGGATGTAATTGGTGCTCTTTAGTTGAGTTTCAGTTTCATTAAAACCTTTCTTTTCAAAGAAAAGAATGGTACTATTATATCTGATTTGCTATTTCAACGTCTTTCATATAGAAATACATCAACATTATCCTTAAACTCTCAGTTTTAACCAGGTAAAGAAGGTGGATTTGTCTTTGATCCCTTTATAATGTATTAGCAGGAATTATGGATCCTAATCCCATCATGACATCACTGAGTTGTTTTTTTTAATTATATATTATACCACCTTAATTTACCAGCTGTATAATATGTAGCATAAATGCAGCACTGCGCTGACTCTGCAGACAGCATTTCCGGTATTTATTTTCTCTATTTTGTCCCTGTGAGCATATAAACCCAGTTGTAACCAGATTTGAATCATGGATGTTTGCATGGATCAATTTTAAGTCTTTATTTTTGTGTATGTGTTTTGCAGCATACAGTACAGCAGCACCTTCCGCACTGAGCCAGCTCCTCTTAGAGCCCGAAAGGACAAGTGAGTCTACATAATGAATGGATGGATGGAATTATTTATTGTAAATCTCAATGAGACTTGAGGTTTTATGGTCAGGTGAGACCAAAATCACGTACTCACATTTATGGTTTCTACATGTTTTGGCACCACTGGCACATTTGTTCAAAGGGGAAATAAACCCTATGTTAAGAAGGAGAGTTTGTTTAAAATACATCATATTCTAAACCTTATGGTTTTCCATCCATCCATCTTCTTACAGCCTTATCCCATTGGGGTCTGCAGGGGCGCTGGAGCCTGTCTCCAGCTGTCAGCGGGCGAGAGGAGGGGTACACCCTGGACAGGTAACCAGTTCATCCTTATGGTTTTTCATTTATCACTTGATAATTGGAAATATTAATTAACAACTGAAATACTTAATTTCTGTTAGACGCCTTCTCTCAGACAGTCGTTGGTCAAAGATCCCTCTCTTTTTGTTTCCAATTAGACGCCATCTGATGTTAGTGTCTCTGTTGCTGATACTAACATGCATATTTGGAATTCAGATTCCCAATATTTTAGTCAAAAGCTGTTTTCACCAATGTGATTATTTTGTCATTCTCATTTTAACCAGAATCTTTCCAGGTTCTTTACATGAAATTTGCACAGCACTAAAGTGAGCTGTTTGAAGCTGTTTTGTCTTCCTCCTTTTGTAATTCTGTTAATCTAGCAATGGAAACATTTAAGGTGACTGCAGATTATTACTTTAGCATTTTTTTTCGGCTGTGTTCTTGAAAAGACACCCCCTCGTAGGAGTGGGGGCGGGGATCACGGAGGCTGTGGCGCCACTGAGAACAGACTTGCTCTGCTTTGTACGATTACCCTACATCCATGGCTGCAGAAGAGCTCTCATGGAGCGCACATGCAGATAACCGAACACATAAGTTCATTTCAGTTTGTAAACAAATACAGCCTGTGTTGCTTCTCTGTCTGGCTCCGTGTCAACTCGCCCCTTCGAGGAGAAGCAACTGAGCAGCAGCTCTCCCTGGCAGGAGACCAGGTAAGATGATGTATTTGCACACTGTGACTTCAGTTTCAGTGATATTGAGCAGTGTTTGCCATTTCTCCAGTTTAAAGCAGCAGTAGGTAACTTTTATAATCGATATCTTTATTTAAATATTTACTCAAAGTATCACCATGTAGTGACGGTTTAAAGTTACAAGTCTGTTGTTAATAGAAGCTTCTCAAGGTTGGAAGTTTTTTAGTGATTTAGCTTTGATCCCTGTGGCCAGCTGGAAACTACAGATAAACTTTTTTATTGAACAACAACATCTTATAATTACTGAAATACATTTAGCTTTAGTGAATAGTAATAAGCAGTCTTACCTAGTAATGATGTACTTTTGGACAGTAATTGAAAAGAGATTATGCTAATGGAATAAAGGTGAATATATTTCTTTTGACAAACTTTACCAGGGGTTCCAGTAAGTGTGGAGGAAGCTATATGCAAAGATGTATCTATGCTGCTGTAGTAGAAGACAGCTCTGAATCTCTGATCTTACAAAATCTCCATCTTTTACAGTTTGAAAAGATTGTTTCTTATTGTCTAGTTTTGAACAACACTTTAAAAAATTGTCCTGACCTGAACAATGTGTTGCTCCATAGATTGACCTCAAATGTTACTTTATTTGCAATTAATCACACATTGAGAGGGAGGCTTTATTCTTACTTGGCGCTGTGCAACCTTGTCATATCCACAGCACATACAAAAATCGTGATTTCTCTGAACCTGAAAGGCTAGTGTAATTATTTTTGCTCTAACCTTGTTTAGTGTCCTTGTTTCTGTTAAAAAAAGTCATGACTTCCCCTTTCTGAGACCGAGTTGAAATTCGTCCCTTTTCACCCTCTTCCTTTGACGCCGTCCCCAGAGCCCCTTCTGCTTGATTTAAACCATTTGGCCCTTTTATATTGTGAGGTCAGGTGTTAACAATTCACTTCTTCTCAGGGGGCTGACGAGTCTGAAATTCATAAATGAGTTTTGCCAAAAAAAAAAAAAAATCCTGAATCCGACAATGAGTTCTGCTTACTTCTGTGTGTCCTCAACCCATATCAGTGAGTATGACGTCAACGGAGACCACTCACTGGGGCATTATTTCCTTTTTTCCTTTCATTAGCCATATCCACGATTTTGAGTTATTCAGATTAGTCTTTGCATGTGACAGCATGACATATCATTTGGAACGTTTAAACTCCTCAAAGTAATACTTCACAGAATCAGAAATTATTGTCAGCGTGGGCTTTTTGTTCTGCCTGACACACCAGTATCTCTTTTGCCCTCTGTAAATGTCTCTCATTAAAGATCTCCATCCCCATGTCTGTCTCTTGTCCTTTCTGAGATCCCAGCTACTCCATGCTTGAAATTGAAGACTGGAGTGAATCTTATCGCCTCTCATTAGCTTCATTTCCATTCTCTCTGGTTCCATTTATTGCTCTGTGTTAACCTTCTCACTTGGTGGCATTCATTGAGGACGGCTGTCCACCTTTCAAAGAAACTGTGCAGATCGCAGTATTTCAGCGCACTAATGGCTGACATCTGGTTTTATTACCAGCAAATGGAGACCAACATCATACTGACACACAGTGCCACGCAAAAGTACTCATACATCATTAACTTTTCCCCATCTTTTAACATTGTTTCATAACATTAACCCCCAAACTTCACAGTAGGGTTTTTGAAAGGATTTTACTTGACCAACACATATCTCTAAATGGTGAGGTGGTCGGGAAATTGTGTTAGTGCTTTAAATAAATCTATGCTATTGTGTAAATAATTATTAAATTAGTCTCCTATATTTAACAATCAATAAATGTATTTATTAGTTGGCTAAGAATCTTTTTATCTTCATGGGAAATGGTCACAAACAATATTTTCAGTCAGCGCAAGAACATGTCACCTAAAGTAGAAATCACTAAGTACTACTAATATAACCCTAAACTCAACCCTATAAGTGTGAATCTAATGTTAATAAAACTAAGACATTTGAAGATCAAATGTAGGGACAACTTGCAGTAACAGTGAGATAAATAATAATCCAGATATCATCAGACCATTAAGAAGGTTTGTATGAGAAAATCTCAGTTTCCTCCTCTGTAATCCAACAGTACTCCAAATTCCACCAGCACCCTGCAGGTTAACAGCACCAGTGGCGGTCGTTGTTAACCTGGCCCTCGTCTGATCCAGCATGGAGTTTGCAGTTTGTAATTCACATATTTAATTAGGTTTGATTTTATGTTGATTGCCCTTCCACACAAGGACTCACTAGCATGTGACCCACTACACATACACATTTTGTATTTTTAAAATTATCCTACTTAGTTTCATGTTACTTGAAACTGAAAATGTTAAGAACTGCACAGTATTTTCTTTTTTTCTTGTTGTAAATTTTCCCTTTGAATTTTTACTATTTTTTTTTATTTTTTTTTTTGTAAATTAACATACTTCCGTATGCCTGTAACTTTGCTGGAGGTACGCCTACATTTCTCCTCTGAGGGATGATTAAGGATATTTCTTTTCTATTGTATTCTTCTAAAATTATTCAAAGTCTTTATTCCAATAAAACATCACTTAAAATATCCTAAAAAAATCCTAACTGCCCATATAAACATTTTTAGCAAAAAAAGAAAACTCATTACCATTGCATGAAAGAGTAAAGTCATTTCAAAGGGTGACATTAATCAGTAGTAATTAAAACTGTGAAATAATAAGAGAATGGTTTAAACTATCTCATTTTTTAATTAGAAAAACCAGAGTCTCTTCGCAAGACAGAAATTCTGGTTACACTCCTATCAGACCTTAACATCTCCTGCCGTGCACACACTGAATAATGAGTTCAGGGTAAGAATTAATAATAATACACTGCTATGAGTTGGTTCATCGCACAAAATTCCTATGAAATATATTAAAGTTTGTGATTGCTGACAAAATGTGTTATGGTTTTAAGGGTATGAATACATTGGCAAAGCATTTTAAACATGTCACTGAAACCTTTAAAAAAAAACGTTTACGCAGTTTTTTGTCATTCTATTTTAAAGCAGTTGAAACAGAAAAAAAATAAGTTGTTACATGCATATTTTTTTAGACTTTCGTGCACTGTAAACCACAAACCACTCAGAAACATAATGAGGATTTAGGTAATATGTCCAACTGTTCCACAGCTTTTCAATTTGAGATACAGAGAATGAAAACTAATCACGCTGCCGGATGTTTGCAATTACAGAGCCACTTCCTTGTGCCTATGCTTAGTTCAACTGATGTATTTTGTGTTGATGCGCATGCCGTAGCGTTTTTTTTGTTTTGTTTTGTTTTTTTTTCCAACCAGCTCACAAACAGAGGAGCTGACTCAAGTCCTGTATGACAGCTGGAGTCTGAAGATGTTGCGTGCCTGGAAAAGCTGCTCACTGAATAAAATATTCAGCTGTGAACATCTGGGATGCCAACTCATAGACATCCTCAAATCATGTTCCCTGTACATATACAGTGCTATAGTTAAAAAAATAAATAAATAAATAGTTCTGGGACAGGTACTTTACTTATAGTGCCTAACAAAAGCAGTCATAAGCATTGCATTTTTTTCTTTTTTTTTTACATTTTGCTGCATCACAGCCACTAATTATGAAGAAGAGAAAGATTTTAAAAGTCCATGTTTACAGTTTTATGCAGATCTGACTAGGCCATTGTAACACCTCTAAACCATTCCACTATAGCTCTCGCTGTAAATCTGGTCTTGTTGTGCAGCACATGTTTAGTTGTGGTAAATAGCAAAAAAAAACACTTTTGAATGTTTTATTTAATTTTAGAATAATTTCAATATTCTTCCTTCTTCTTCATAACATAATGATAATGTTTTTTTTACTTTCACATTTGTCCTTTCAAAGCGTTTTGCATTTTTTAAAATCACATCAAACTGTCATCGCTGGTTTTGAAGCGGTTTTTGAAAGCGGGGATTCATCTCTTACATGTAAGAAGTCTTTTGTCTGTAAACGGAATTTCAACTAATTAAAGATGTGCTTTGCTCACATTTAGAAAAAGGAAACTTTAACTAAAGGTGGAATGTGGTGAAACGAGAGTGTGGTTTGTATGTTGACCGCTTTTCGGAAAGACAGAAAAAGCAATAAATATCATTTCAAATTCATCACCCATTTCTGTTCTTTTGGCCCATAACACTATCACTGCTGTTTTCCAGAAATAAATAATTGTCTAGCTTCGTACTGATTTTGAGTCAATTGATATAACTATTTTATTAAAGCAAGTACTTTTTGAAATATTTATGCCACTTATTGACATCCCCCTGCTAAATCTTCTAGCAGCTATTACTTATTTGCCTTGGAGGGGTCTCATATTTGCTGAACACTCTGGAAAGTAATTCTCTCAGCCTGGGCGAACAATAATGCTTTCATAAATAATTACAGGTATTGAAGAACTAATTATATTTTCTTTATTACAAATGACATCAGTGTAGCGGGTTTGTGTACTCGTGTCACTTTAGTTGAATGAGAAGGTGGATTGTGTCAGCTCTTATTAAGTCACACAGAAATGGCATTTTGGCTGTGTTTTGCATGTCTGATATGCCTCTCTGACTGCCGCTGTGGGTGTACAGTTCAGTACCACGGAGCAGATGTGCTCAAAACATCAAATCCGATGGGTCTAATTCCCACAAGCACTTCTTAGTTCTTTAGAATAGAGAAATGCTGAAGAACCGCTTTCCGAAAATGTCTCGTAAACATTTTCGGAAAGCAATAATTTCTGGGTTTGAGGTCAGAAGGATGCTGGAAATGGTGTCAAGATTTATTGGAACAACACGGAGGACTATCCAGATTATAATATTTGAATGTCTACCTAATAACACATCATCATCATCATCTAGCCCCCGGTGAAAAATCAATAAAACAGACCTAAATTCAATGTGTGCTCTATGCATTCTGATCTAATGCACTGAGCTTTAGATCGCAATCTATTGCTCTATGAGATTCTGCAAGAGGGTTGCAGGGGTTGTACCTCTACAAACAGAAAGGGAGTGCTAAAAGTCACTATTATCACATTTCAAAGACAGATCTGTAGATCATTTGCATAGCAGTGAAAGGAAAGGTGATGTAGTTGTTTTAAGTGGCAGCAGATAAAGGGGAAAAGGAGCAGACCAAGAATGAAACCCTGTGGCACCCCAGATGAAGACACTCAAGTACCAGACTGTGAAATAAGACTTAGATAATGTAAGTGCTGAGAGACGAATCCAGACCTAGTGGTGTAAACAAGACAGAAGGACAGACTGACAAACGGAGTCAAAAATCGCAGTGCGGACCAGCAGCACCAAGGCAGCAAGGCACCTACCATCACTGTGTGCTTTCAGTCAGGCAGAGTCTGTGCTATGCTATATTCATAAAGGACATTTTAAATGTATATTAAAATGTCGGATTTATCTTTTAATTTAATTAGACATTTATTGTAAATAATAACTTATAAAAATAATAGCCAGTCAGGTTTAATATGTGAATTCATATTAGTTAAAATAAATATGTTTTTCTGTGTAAGAAGGGAAGATGTAAAAGGTGCTGATTAAGTTTGAGACATCTGAAGTCAGAGATTATTACCCTTTCAGAATTGTAGACTCTATTATATGTGGAAAATTAAACCGAGAAAAGTTTAGTATTTCTCAGTAACAAAAACAAAAAAAAAGTTTTCCTCGCCACATCTTCTCAGGTTATGATCCTTCAACTAAATCTAACATTTTTGTCAGTCATTGTCCTTGGCTTCTATGCTTTTTCACATTTACTTGTAAACAGTTGTTATTTAGCCGTGAATCAAAGAGACAGCATTTATTGGCACAACCTTCTGTGGCGGACAGCAACACCCTTGTTCCATCTATTACCAACAGATGGCTCTTTAGAATGACACTCACTTTCTGACCTTTAGCTAGGACGGTTTCATTTCGTGACAAGGACAACACTCCTCAGGAGCTGCTCTGTGTCTTCAGGCAGCATGCATATTTATCAGCCTCCTCCAAAGCGGGACTTAATCTAAATTATTGCAAGGTTATCATCTTGAATTCAATAACTTTGTCATCTCAATTCTGAAGAGGTTTGTGGGGAGATCTGTTGTGGCAATAAAGAATACGATTAGAATAATTTGAGCAGTCAGTTTGGAAATATGTGCCTCTTGGAACAGTAATAGGAGGAAGGGACAATGGAGTAGCTGCTGAATTTTAACACTTGACTTTTAAGAACGAACATATTAAGCCCATTTATTTAATGGATTTGCAGATGATATTCTGCTCTAAACAGGCGTCCATGTCAGCTCTGTGTTACAGTCCACTTTACACAGTTACATGATGGTAAACTTTGACACTGAACAAACATTTCTTAAAGTAAACTTTGAACAAATCAATGTTGCTGGCTTTCCGTAAATAGTATCGGATGCATGAAATGGCTGAATGGCAAGTAAGATGTATCAAGGGAAATTTGAACCCTGTAAACCTATCTCCAGCAACATTTTATTGCATAAACTTAGAAGACATATTCTCTGTAAGCAACATGACATTGTATTTGAACAGTGAAGGGTGAAATGACGTCCACCTAAATGTCTCTAAATGTGGTTGAGAGAGTGGCTTTCTTCCGTGTTTCTTTACATTAAATTTGCACACATATTTACTGAAATGTTCATACATTACACAGACATGAACGCATCCTCAAATAGAAAAACAAAAGAAACAGAAAAAAAATGTTGAAAAAATGTTAACATCAGATAGTGCACATAATGATTTAACAACTACAGAAATTAAAATATATAATGTATTTAAACAAAAAGTGTAAAATACCCTAACATGTAGTCTGTTTAGCAACTCATTTATACCAGGAACTACTTAAAGAAAAATATACAGTGCAAATATCTAATCAATGTTGCTAAATAATTTCCTCATTTGATCATTGAGATGTCTGTTTTTAAACCTTTTTTTCTTAATTGTTTAATTCCAAAATGAGGCTGACTGGAATTGCTTTATTTGACTAACAGTTTAAAGAATATTAAGTTGAATATTAGATGAAGTGGAGGTTTAAACCATTGTTTCATTGGAATGTAAATAAAATAATAAATGCTCTCAATTTATAATAAAATATCTCTAAATCACATTTAACTGCAAGTATCCAACAGCCGTAGTAGAGTTTGCTGTCAGATTCTCTCCCTGTGCATGCAGGGCTTTCACCTGAAACACCAGCTTCCTCCAGTGGTGCAATGCCTTTTAGGTTAACTATGAAATCCCCGTATGATTGTTTAAATTGATTAAAATTAAATAATTCCAATAAATTAAGTAAATAAATCAATATTAAATTAAATAAATGTTTTAAATATAAAATTATGTGTGCAATAAATGTATAATGAATGAATTTGACTTTTTGAAACAAATTGATAAATTAATGATTACATTCTAATTCATTAAGATGCACTTGTTATTAATTGTTCTATTCCACTCTTTTGTAATTTCACTATTCTGTTATGTTCAATGCCATTCTTGAGAATACAATTTGAATTGTTATGATAATGTGTAACAATGTTTAATTTGCTACTAAAAATGTCATATTTATCTGTAGCTGGAGGCCTTTTTCAAAGTTTCGGTACTGTATTTTATAAAACAATAATCAAATCCATTGCAAAGGACTCAATAAATCGACTTATATTCCTTTGGAGCGGCTCCTTAAAGGCACAGAGCCGCACATCAGAACCAGGATCAACTGTCAGGCTTCTGGTCTGATGTAAACTCAGCCCGGTGTGGTGGGACGGGCTCCGGCAAAGAAGCAGCGTGATTCGCTGCGGGGCTCCGGTTACTAGAAGAGCACTAAACACGTTCCCTCCCCTCTCTTTCCCTTTCTGTCAGTGTCATCTCCGGAGCGTTCGGTGCTCGATTGGTTTCGTCTGGCTGCAGAAACCATGGAAGAGCATGAGGATAATGTCTCAATTCCCGAATTCAACAACCTTCTCCAGGCGGACCCTAACCTCAAAAGATACGAGAACGACTTCAGGAGGAGGTAAACCAACCGACTCACACTTCGGTTTCTGTGCACAGCTTGTAAAAGCCAAGACCCCCGCTAAAGCGAGGAAAGAGCCAAGCTTACCTTGCATCCGTGTCTTGAAACACATAAAACACATCTGACATTCAAAACTCGATCATTGTGCAATAGAACGTCTCCTTCTGTGGCCACGGCACGAATGAGAAAGTAGCACAGAGCTCCATTCCCCCTCATGCACAGTGGGCTAACCTTTCAACCCTCCCCCCTCTTCATCACCCTGCTCTTACCAGCTGGCTTTCAGATATGACTGCAGCCCATAGGAAAGTAATAATAATAATAAAAAAAAAAAAACTGCCAGAAAAGCTTCGCTTTGCGTGACAAGTTGCAGAAAAACGCAAGTCGTTTCAACTTCCTGTGTGTTTCAGCTGAAGTGTCCGACGTGCTTCAGTCAGGTGATGTGCTGAGGCGGCGCTAGTGTTCACAGTGCTGCCTGTGTGTCTGGTGTTGCTGTTTTTTTTTATGTGTGAACAAAACATCAAATTGCTGTGCAGAGTTTTGGATATGCAGCTGCATCCACTTGCAGTGTTGTAGCTCCTGCATTCCCACTGACCTCTGCTCGGTGGAGAGTGTGTTACACAATTTGCTCCTTTTAACCCAGAGTTGACATTGAAACACATTTAGACTTGGACTCATGCATGAAGTGGCAGACTGTGTTTGGATTAAGCTCAACTGACAGGCTGTTTGGCAATATTTAGCAATTATTTCATGGCGTCAGTTACTCCTCTTTCTCAGATTCTTAAAAAGTCCTGCAGTATTTTATCACCTTCGCATTTTCTCCTGTCAGGCTCTCAAATAGCATTATATGTTGCTGTTATTTTAGTTGGTTAATTATCACAAAGTAGTGCTTAAGTGTGGAAGTAAAGCATTGCATGTTTTTGTTACTTTACAAGAAATCTGAAAGGTGTGGTGTGCAATTGTATTTAGTCCCTCTTTACTATGATAGCCCTGAATAATTGTAAATAGAACCTCTTTGTTTTGCAAGTTCCAGGAGATATTTGCCTTAAATTTGTGTGTTACTTATCTCAAAATATTTAATACCCATCAATACCCAACAATCTAAAAAACTTCATTAAAACCAACCTGTTTTAGTGAAGTTTACGTTTTAAAGCTGCAGTATGTAAGTTTCACAAACATTATGTTTTTTTGCATATTTGTTAAAACAAATATGCAAAAAAAAATGTTGCAATTTGTTTTAATATGCAAACAAATATGCATATGTATAAAAAGAGACATACAATCTGTCTTGTTTTATATTGGGACCCTGTGGTCCCACTGATCATCTGCAGAAAGCCACCATTTGATCAGAAACAACCAATCAGAGCCAGGAGGAGGATCTTAGCGCTGTCAATCTGTCAAATTATTAACTTTAAAAACTATTCTTTTACCTAATGAGACTGAACTAGAGCATCATTTTGTAAGCTTTCTTGTGAGCTCTAAAGAAGGGCGATTTTTGGTATTTACTTGAACTAGGCTATGTTTACCATAACAAAACCTAAGTTTTACATGAGCAGAAATACAATTATATGTTCATTTATTTTCTTTGACTATGTGAACAAATATATTTTTAAAACAAAACTATGAACAAATGTACTCTTTTGCAAACAATTTTTATTTAATTCTTTACTCATACTTTTAGTTTTTTTTTTTTTTTACATTAAATGACTTGTTCATTGCTCACCATCTGCTTGTCTGTAAAAACTTCTGCACAACTGTGCCAGAAATGTAATTCTGTGCTGCTTATTATCGCACTTTAGACACTTTATTGAATAGAAATGGTTCTATCTCATCTCATTGCATTGAAGTTGTTCAACTTAATTTCCAGCTCATGTTAAATCACCCTCTTCTGATGATGTCCTGTTTCTCAGTCAGAAGATGACAGTAATAATAACCCGGAGAGGCATCTGCTCATTTTGGGTCATCCTTCAGTGAAACGAAGCCTCAAAACTCCACTAAGGGACCACATAGTTTCATGTGTTTTCATTACCGTGTCAGATCTCGTTTCTAATGTGGCAGGTAAGGGACCACCTGCTTAGTATTTGGAGCCAGCGATCAGGGCTGTAGCCTCGCAGAGAGATGAGCATGTCAGTTCCATCTAAGACACAGCTTGGGATTTCTAGGCTTCACTGCACACTAGACATGTCTCCAACACCTGTCCTGCTGATAAACGCTGCACATAAAGTATTTTACATATAGAATTGCTGCTGTGTCAAGGTTAATTCTTGATAAGCTCCCAGTGTTGTCATCCCCGGAGACCAAACACCATAACACGAACACAAGCTGAAATCAAAATCTCTTTTTTTTTTTTTTCTTTTGAGCTGCTGTGGCATGCTGAGTCTCAGTGCCAAGAATTTAGCAGCCTTATCAGAAGGAGACCTATGACCACAATGATTGATTCTTTGGATTTCACCACCAACCCAGGGCTCAGCGCTGCCCATTTTTCAGGTCTAATCAACTTTCACGTCACACAGAGAGACGCTATGCACAGTTAATCTGATTCCAGGAGAACTCTCTCATCCCAATTAGTTTTTGTGGTTGCTTGTTTCTCCTCTTGTTTAATTTCACTGGGATGCGGTTTTTGAAAGGGATTGTGAAAACAGCTGCTGTGGCTGTTTGCATGTCACTGCTACAGTGTGCAGAGTTCTGTTGACACGCTTCAATATTTAACCTTCCTCTTGCACAATTCTGCAGGAAGGGTTGAGTAGTGTATGTTTTTTTTTAACTGCAGTACAATTTGTACCTTAAAATGACTCACTAAACAAAAAGTACATGTATGTCTCTTCACTTTTAGAGTTCAGATATTTAAAATTGGACCAGTTGATCTCAAGTTCAGGAGTCCAAATACAAGCAAAGGGCTTTCAGCAAAAACTAAAAATCCAGCAATTAATGTTAATCTGCTTGGAAGGGTGTTTGGAGCAAAACTGATTATTATTTTCATTATTAGTACAGTTTTGCTGAGTAAAGTGGACTCCATTTATTCATTACATCACAGCCACATACTAATAGATAAAATCCTTAGAAAAATTAAGAAGAAGCTAATGGATGCAGTCTTCCTTGTCTCTATTCTACAGCCAATCAACACCATGGAAATGAATTCTGCTGCTGGACTGGCTGCTTCGCAAACACCAGCCAGTGGCGTGTAAAATACCATTGCACTTATGTATTCCACTCCAGCGTTTTTCTTGTGTGCTTCATGGATAGGCAAAGTTTTCATGAACAAATTGGAGTTGTGTTACACGAAAAAATTTGTGAATGGTGAATCGACAAATACTGAACAGCAAATGCCAGGGTTTACTGTAGTAATTATCTGAACACACAAAAGCGCATCAGAAGGAACATGTGATTTGATTGGTTGATTAAATTTGGCTGTAAAAAGTGAAGGAATTTTCTGCTAGTACAATTTCGGTTAGAGTAAATATTTTGAGTTGAGTGACATCAGTTAGTCACCACTATATGATGTCACAATACTCAAATAAAGTTTGTTTTTTGGCAGTTGACTTCTGTTCAGACACTGTTACTTCCTCTTCCTTTGCTTCCTCGGTCCTCAGTCAGAAGGACGTTATTTTAAACTCTCCCTACTGAAGACCTGACGTAAACCCCCAATACGATCCAAGATCAAGGGCTGAACAGCTTTCTCATGTGTGTCTTCATGTGATCCAGATGGACTCGACACCACTGTGCTTCAGCTGTCACCATCACTCATGCAACACATCACAACAGAACCGATCACTCTATATTTAGATTCTCACATTTTGCAACCAGGAGAGTGTTAACCTGACGCAGAGTTCAGCTTTTTCCCAGAGATGGATACAAATATTATTTGAAATACTATTGCGAGACTGTAATTTTTGTTAAAATACAAAGGCATTTAATAAAATGAAATAAAATAAGCTGAATTTGACTAGAGATATGAAGCAATGACTTCTATGTCTTTACTGAATAAGTTTCTCATGACCAATATGGCAAAAAATACTAAATTTAGTTGGATTTCAAGTTAAGACATTTTTTTGTGATTTTTGTTCACAAATACTACAAAATGATATAAAAACAAGACCACTGAGCATGTGTGACCTATGGAAGCTTTGCTGGACAGGGCTCTATAAGGGGCAGTTGATGGTTTTCAAAGCAGGGCTGTGTAAAGGATTTTTAGCTCATAGGACTGGTTCAATAGAGATTTGTAGTTTTGTAGCACAAGCATAAAATGTTTGCGATAACATTTTAAAATGCAGATTTTTAATGTACATTATAATGTACAGCCCTATGTGGTATACAAAGGTTTCTAAAAGTTGTGTTTAAAATGATTTTTTTCCCTCCTTCCACCTTAGGAACCTTAATTCCTAAGGCTTATAATTCACCAGACAAGGTGCTGGAGTGGGCATAAACTAACACATACTGAGCACTTTGCCATCTATTGCTGGGCATTGGTGGTCAGCTGGCTGAAAGAAGGCTACCACTTAGCACTACCCATCACTTTGTTTAAGGAAGCTGTGTTAAAGAGTTAGCAAGCTGGGACTGGCATGTGTGTTAAGCAGCTTATGATAGGCTGGCTAGCCCTGGAGATATTACATTGTTATTCTATAGAGCAGAACACCAAGTATGTTTATGTAGTGGGCTTATGGGTTTATTCTGTGGTTTATTTTAGCGGGTGTTATATATTTTTGATACAATCTGTGTATTAAAATCGCAATTATGTCATACATATATGATGGAGTGGTGACATCAAGGTATGCACAAGTCAAATAATCAGAGCATAGGATCTATCAATTTTACCATAATATGCTGTAATCAAGGAGAGCAAATAATAATAATAATAATAATACCCTTTTATTTTTACTTTATCAAAAGACAGATATAGGTTAGAGATATTTTCCCACAGATAGGAACAATTCCTTTTTTTCTGACTATATTTAAAATACTTTTCATCAAAACATCTTTAGCACACGTTTCCACTTGTCCTTGTTCTAAAAATAAAATGATTCTTCAGGGCAGACCTCAAAGAAAATTGCATTGGCCCAAATGAGTGCGTTTCTCTTTGAAATGGGAAGTTAAATTATGTAAAAAGGGCTTTTGTTTACATAAAAACTGGTGAAATGACTGTAAATCTTCTAAATATGAAATATGTCTGAGCTTGTTACTCTGTGGATATAAAATGTAAGCTACTTTGTGGCACTGAATGGCTGACCAAAATCAGGAAATGAAGGTCTGATGCTAAATTATTCTTGTATAAAATCTTCCTCATCTTGCAGTTTGGAGAGTTTTGCCACCAATATGAAAGTAATTGTAGGCAAAATCACCCATTTTTCTTTACTGTCAAAACTTTAATTTCCACCTATACAGATGTTTTCATAAATACTTCAGCTCTTTCTGAACCACCCAATGCTGTTGTAGGTAAATACATGTGTCGTGTTTATTTAATTCAAAGCTCTTTGAAGCTGGCTCGTTTTGTCAGTGGGGAACTAAGCTTTTGTCCTACATTCACTTCAAGAACTGGCAGCGGACACTTTGAACCAGAACTGGTACAAAGCCCACACAGGCCAGTTTTCCTAATGAAGTGTAAGCGAGACAGAATCTCTAAAGAGTAAAGTCAAAGAATGCACCTCTGGCCACAAATATACAGCACAAAATAGGCCGCAAAACAGTACAGCAGAACTGCTCCACAGCTGCTGCCAGATTTGGTAAGTTTGTCACTTTTTCTCCAAATCACCCCAGACTGGATGTTTCGCTGCTCACTTTGTTTTTCACACTTCTGTGGCTCCGTAGAAGGAACATCTTCTGGGTCTGGAGAAGAATTAAACCCCTCTGTGTAAGGGTGAACAACAATGAATTTTAAAATCGTATCATGATATTTTTGGTTATTTATTGTCATAAAAATGAAAGTGTCTTTTTTTTTTTTAGGCAACTTTGTGACTGTGACTGCATGTCACAGTAATCCTAGCTACACACGTCAGATATTGATGACTGTCACAGCTTTTTTCTAAGCAAAGCAACTTTTTTTCTTTTAATCATATTACTTTCTTCTGGTAATATTGCATCTTTATTCTGGTGATTTTAAGACTTTATTCTCATGATATTATAACTTTTTATTCTCGTCACTAAATGGATGAGAATATAAAAACTAAAACCCTAAAAGTCTGTTGTTTGAACTTCAACGTATTTATTTTTTTTATTTTATGTGATAGATCAACCCAATTTAAAAAAAAACAAACAAAAAAAAACATCTTTTGTTCAAATGAAGCGCCCCAAATTGTTGCATTTATTTGAACTAAGCCTCTAAATGTAGTTCAGAAGTCATCTAATCGAATATGTGTTTGTAATATAATCGTAGAATAAATTCAGCTGCTCTGTGAAGCTGTGAGAGGCTAGTTAGAGACCATTAGTAGACAAGCAATATCATGAAGACTAAGGAACACACCAGACAGGCCAGGAATGAAATTGTAAGCAAGTTTGAAGCCAATAGGTTATTCAAGCTGTGGACGTCCCCTATTCAATCCATCATCTGAATAAAATACTTTACAATTAGTGGAATGAAAAAGCCTAAGTGTCAATAGTTTTGTTTAACTGGGCCTTTAATAAGTTGCCCTTTTTTATTTCAGCAGCAATCAGGTATTTGTGGTGTGTCAGTGAAGCAGTGAAAAGATTTTCCTAACAAAAAGTGCTGCCTTCCTCTTGTATGTTGCAACCTGAGCGCTTGTGTTCTTGTGGGAGCCAGTTCGGCATGTTACTGAATGTGAGCCCCCGCTGTGCAGTACGAAGTAGGCAAACCTCAAGAGTTTTCTCTGCTTTAAAAACCACATTCTTAGACTTAAAAGCCTCATAAGAAGTAGAGGATAAGATCAGTCAGTTTCCACGAGCAGGAGGGCTCTATAAAGTGCTGGCTTAGGGGGCCCACTTTTTTTTTTCCTTCTTCTTTTGGAGTGAGATTTTGCTGCTCCGCTGTGGCATCCAGCAGTTTTTTGAGATTGAATATGAGAGCTGTGAACAATCTAAATTTATTTTAAAATATATTCATTTTTGGACTACATTATACTATTTAAGTTCCCCCCACCCCCCTCCTCTAGTTTATATTTTTATTTTGGAACCAGGCAGAAGACGATGTTTACCTTCTGTAGCCATCTTAAAAGACTGGTTTAGAAATGGGGATTAAAAAAGTTGGAAGAAAAATAAAAATAATTTTATCAACTTTTATCCATTGTTTTTCAACAGAAGTTTTTGTTTTTTTTCCGATGTGAAACTCCCTGATGAAAAGATGAACTGACAAAGCCCCAACTACAATCTTCTCCTCTACAAGTTTTTGCAACATTTTAGGAACTATTATTTTGCTCTATGTAATATTAACAAAAGTCAGCATTTCCATAACTGAAAGCAGCTATAGCTTAAATATTTAGAAAGGTTTAATCATACTCAGGATTTTTAGCATCTTCTATCAGATAAATAAGCACTGGTATTTTACTTTACAAAGCATATTGACAGAGTTCATTGTAAAAATATATATATTTTTGATGTATTGTACACTGCTAGCTGCCTGTGGATTTTTAGTTTAAACAACGTTTGTGAAAATTTAGTCAGGATCTTTTGGTCAGTATTGAAACTGTGGTTGCATCTCGATTTGGGAAAAAACCCATTCCATTGCACTCAAAAATACAAAGAGTGAATTTAACATAAATCTTCTATTTATACTAAACCTTCACTTAAAATATGAGACTTGCCATAATAATATTTTGATGATTATTTTAATTTGTTGATTAAAATTGCAAAAACATTTGTTTTTACCTGCTCAACAATACATTAAACACAATATTTAATGAAACAAGCAAAGTAGTTTGATTTCTGTATTGAAAAAAAATGAAAGAAAATTGCATCCAAACAATTGTCTAATGTGCATCTGCATAAAATGAACAACCTGATAAATTTATGTCATTTTTGAATTGTGATCGAAGGCCGCACAAAATAATTTTAAGGACTGCAAATGGGCCCCCATGCTACACTTTGGGACACCCTAGTTGAGAGGAAGGATTATAATGAATAGTCTGTTTACATAGATGAATGGATTACAACATTCTCAAAATATGTGTAATGAGCAATTAAAAAACAAAGATTCACTCAAGTTGAATCTGAAGGTTTGCTCACTGTGGAAAACAGGAATGGGTCTGAAAACCTTCCCTTAGCTTCTGTTTGTAGTGCCTCAATAACTCACAGATAGTATGATAACATAAAATGTCAACACATAATAAAAATCTACAGAGAACCGGGAAGGTTTCAGGTGAATGCAGAGAGAAGAAACTAGTTATGAGGTGAGCCACAGTTCTGCAGTTTTAATACCGACTTCACTGCATTTGGAATTCAGGAGCAGCACTCCAGGAAAAAAAAAAGAAAAAAAAAAGGGTTGCCATATGTGATAAGATGGCCGAAGCTTCTGCTCTTTGCTGCTTTATGTGCGGGTGTCATCGAACCAAATGCTGCCACAGAGTCTCATGTGAAGCAGCATGAATTTTGTAATAATAAAACACATAATTTGTCAAGACATTAAATTAAAAAAAAAAAAAAAACTATGTTGAAAGAATACATTTCAGAGGCACATTTTGTCACGCATCTGTTTGTTTATTACCATGTTCTGATTTATGTCGAAGTAAAATCAGACACAGAATATGCTTTACTGTGAAAAATATTTGCGAAGCAGGCAAATATGTGATTATTTTGACATACCTAAATGTTTCAGATCATCAAAATAAATAAATAAATAAATATATATACATATAAGGCAAAGGGAACCCAAAATAAAATGAAACAACCAGCATTCAAACATTTACTTTATGAAGGAGAAGAAAGATATCAAAATGAGCTGAAAGTACTTAAACATAATTCCTCCCTAAACCTAGAAGTTTGTATGAAAGTGACAATTAGTCTTTTATAAGACTGCACAGAAATGTTTACCCACTCCTCTTTTGAGATTTGTTTTTTATTCGTCACATTGGAGGGTTTTGAGCAAAAATAAAGGCTATACCACAGCATCAGATTTATGTCTGGGCTTTGACTAGACCACTCCAAGACTTAGTTTAAATATATATCTTTTTAACTTTAAATTATTTGGAGGTGGACTTAGTGGTGTACTTCAAATCACTGTTGGTAGAGGACAGTGTGTTCATAAAAGGCTGAATTATGTTTACTTGCCTCATTTAAAGTCATTCACAAAATTTTTAGGGGTGTAAGTACTGTAACTCTGGGTCACTTTGTTTTTGTGCTCTCTTTCCTTTCAGCATATTCTCAAAATTGTGACAAAGTGCTATAGGAGGCATGTGGCAGCATTGGTCAGACTTTAAAGGTTTCCATTTGGTAGCCACTGCCTGCATCCAGCATGCTTGAGTCAGGAAGCAGCTGCTGAGAAATCATCATTAAACCCCAGGGCATTCACAGGCGAGCCTCAGCTTTGGTTCAGGGCTATAGGGGATGGAGTACATTTAACTCTGCTGGCTGAGAGAGGCACTCTGTACCCGGGGAATCTGATATGGACACCAGCTTGCCTGCAGAAACGAAAGTGAGATAAATTGTAAACTAGTTAGTCTGTCTTTTGCAGTTCAAGGTAATAGACAGACGTTTATCTCTTAGGAAATGCCTGTAGTCATACATTCTGAAGGCAGAGAGGCAGGTTTTCATCTGGAGGTAGAACCTCAAAAAGATTAAAAAAAGAAGGTGCAGAAAAAAAAAAAGAAGGCACCAAGGGCTGCTTGTGCTAGAATGTTTTTGAAATGCTTCGAGAAGTGTTATAATGATAAAGGAAATCAAACTTTTCCCATGCATGACTGCAGAGCGCTTGATCGCTGTTTTGCGTTTGCAATTGCTTGTTACACTGACGATTAAAAGGAAATTAGGAAATCTATTTTTACTGTTGCTAACAATTTAGATATGCAAACATCATACCAGTCAAACATTTGCATCATGTTAGAAATAGTTCAAATGCCTTCTTTTTATGTCTTTACTCAGACAAAAATAATTGAGTTATGTCCTGATGTGACCAGCTTATATTTTTATGTTGTAATTTCTTCCATTATGACTTTTATTGATACAATGCTTGTGATAATTATAATTAATACAATGAACCCTACTCAGGAAACCTTTGGTCGGCGTTTTAACTGATTGGAGTGTGACACCATTAGTTTTCAGTATTTAACATTTTCACAATGTTCAAATTTTCTAAGACACAGAATTTTGAATTTTCATTATCTGTAAGCCATCTCCATCAAAATTTAAATAAATAAAGTCTTGAAATATGTCACCATAGAAAATGAGTTTCACGTTATGAAATGAGTGATAGGAATATTGAACTTAGCATTTTTTGAGACGCACCTGTAAATGTAAACATGAGTTTCCTGTGTCAACGCCATGGAGAATGTACACAATTACATTAAATCTGACATCTCCAAAAGGATTGGCAAAGGTTTCCAATCCAGCATGCTTCATGACCGAAGTTAAGAAACTAAAACAGACTAATAAATTTTCATCCTTAATGGTTTCTGTCGAAGTTTGCATGGTGGAGCAGTTGTTGCCTTGCAGTAAGAATGCCTTGGGCTCAAATGCTGGCCTGGGGTCTTTCTGCATGAAGTTTCTACATTCTCCCTGTGCATTCTGGGGTTTTATGCTGGTACTCGGGCAAAGAGAGAACTGCGAGGCTATTTTAACTAGATTCTCGAAGTTTCCCCTGAGCAGTGAGTTTCTGTGTACATGGTTGTAGTTATGTGTTTGTGCTTGCTCTGATTTCATCGATAAATGGCATTGACACCAGAAATGGCAAGCTTTGAGGCATCTCCTTGCAATACAACTTCCACACTCAAGAGTGTTGCTGATTGCTCAACTTTTAACATCAACACTCAGGCACTGATGGGGGGAAAAAAGACCAGATTTCTCTATTTCTGACCAGCTGGTCACCTGAAAATTGTTTGATTGTGGTCACCAGCCAACCAGCTGTTTGTCTTCCAAAGACCCTAGAACTATTATTTAGAAACAGAGACACTCAAAATACTGGAAATAAGCCTAGAATTTGTGAATTTTCCTTCTTTTATATTGTAGAACTTTGAACATAGCCATAAGAATTTCAGTGTTATGTTGAATTTTCATTTCGTTAATTTATCTTTTCTGTTTGGTTGAAAGGCATGACATGCTAAGGAAGCAGGTCCTTCTGCTGGAGGAGGCAGAGGGAGGCGTTGACCAGTTCACACGCAGCTATCGCAGCTTTGGTGTGCAGCGATTGCCCGACAACAGCCTGTTTTTCAAGGAATGGGCTCCTGCTGCTGAGGCCCTTTTTCTCACTGGTGAATTCAGTAAGTAACATGAGTTTTGTTCTCTTGCCTAACGGTTGAACTGGTTTTCACTAATTAACACCAGATTATTGAAATTTTGCATTGTTTTCTGTTGTATTAAATATGTCCTGAAATATCCTGACAGCGTGTCTTTATGGTGATTTAGGTAGAAAACATGAACCTCTAAGCTGATCAAGTCTGTAAGAAAAAGGTCAGCATAAAGCACCAAGAGGGTGTTGTCTTGTTCAAACAGCCCTCCAGGGTGAAAGAAATGTTAGGAAATATTGATTACACAGTATAAACTTGCATATTCAAGACTTTAAATGTGGAGTATTTGTGTTAACATTTCAATTGCTGGTTATTTCATCATTGGTTAGAAAGTTGTTGAAAGTGTGCAACCACTATGTTTTTAATTAAATCATTATTTTCCCCGGTTCCTGAACTTGAAAATAATTTTAGGTCAATACTTTTGGATGTTTTTTTTTTTGTTTTGTTTTTTTTTCTGGAATCTGCAGAGAAATGAAAAAAATAATTAACATGCCTGATTAAAAGCCTTTGCTAACTGTGTGTTGTTAAAATAAATGAGGTCTTTCAGGACTCAGTTATTTTTACCGTTCTCCTCATTCTCGCCAGAGTGGCTGGAGAGCTCTTTGTCCATTTCCTTTCTCCTTTTTTCACAACAAAACATTATAATCTCGAAGCATTGACAGATGACAGAAGGTGCTACTCAACCAAGGCTCTGTGTGTTTTTCCCCCATAACCTCGGCAACTTGTGACTGCGTCCTGCGACAGAGCTGTCAAGACTTCAGCAGAACTCTTTGGTGTGTCACTGCATCGATTGTGCAGAGCTTTGATGGCTCTGGTCATGGTCACAAAGAAAAGCACCCAGAGCCCATGGTGTGCTGACACACTCGATGGTGTGCTTACACCTGGAGCTGCTTCGAAGTTGCAGTTCTGCATGCGTTACAGAGGCACACACTCATCTGTCCAACTGCTCTTACAGCAAAATGTAGAGGCACTTTTGCAGTGACATACAGATGTGACAAAGAGGAGAGCAGCAAAGCAAAGGTATGACACAATCACACTGAACTGAAAAAAAAGCATGCACAGATAAGAGACTAGGAATGATTGCATAAGTAAACCAATGATCTCAAACTCTTTTTGTTTGACAGAAAACCTCCATGGTTTGTAGCTCAGGAAAACTACAGCATTTGATAATCATTTTCCTGGTATGGTTAAATTCCAGTTTTCCAGACTTGATTCCATGTTCTGGAAGAATAAAAATATGATCTAGGAGATGAGAGGAGAAAGTACAAATAGTTGTGCCATGAGTGTTTTTGTTAATAAAATGTGCAAGACAATTGTTTTAACTCCTAAATGAACATTTTCAAAATTAACAATGAATTTCTTTTTTTTTTTTTAAATGTTCTCAGCAAAAAAAAATCAATCTATTTGGGACTTTTTACACATTCTAACCAAATATATTATATTTGTGCATCACTCTCTATAACAAAACACATTATTCTGTTGAAAATACTTCTTTGATAAAACATCTGCCATATCCCTTTATTTATTTTTTAAATTGAACAGTTTACCATAAATTATTTTTGGCTACTAGGCAATCATTTGAAATTTATTCCTCTTTATTGAGGAAATGTGAGGGTTTTTTCCCCTCAGAAAATCTGTGATGGCTAACATCCATAAAAATATCTTCAATAGAGGTTAAATGTTCAAGATAGTTCTTCTGGAATATTTTTAAAACCACATCGGAAGACCAAGTTCTACCCAGAAGGCAGCAGGACGGTACAACTCTTATCTCTTTGCTACAGTGAAAACGATATTATTAGCATTAGTGGAAATGTTAATACCCTGGGATTGATTCTGTGTGCAAAAGTGGAAATGTATCAATTTGTTTTTTGTTCATTTTTGTGCTAGTTAGCTCCGTGTCTGCGCTTTCCTCTCTCTGTATTCCTACACTTCCTTCTCCTTTTTAATTATCTTCTCAAGACCTTGGGCAGCAGCTCAATTCCAACATTCAATTCAGTGAGAGATTACATTTTGACACGGCTCAGTCATATTATTTGATTTCAATTTCATAGCAAATGTGGAAACAGCCCAGCAGCCCTAGTCATGAATATGGTGCAGGTTGGATGCATAATGCACTGTTTTCTTTTTGTTTTTTGTTTTTTTTGTTTGTTTTTTTTCAGTCGAGTTTAGGCTAAGGGAGATAAATAAATGGTGCAAAAATATGACTTTCTACCTGTGAAAATGCTGGGGTTGTACCCCAACACTTCTAGCGCATCTCCTGTGATTCATTTTCTATCCTTGCCTTGTTTCCACTCATGAATAGCAAGCAGATATGCGTTGCAGAATGAAAACATCTTAAATTGACAGGCCAGGGTGGTCACTTTATAATAAATGTTTTGTGTTCTGTCAGTCGTGGACAACTGGGAATGTTGTTGCCTTTAAATATAGAATTTACGATGCAGTCTGATCAGTTTTTTATTTTTTTTATTTTTGGATGTAGGGGGGCCTCTGCTGTATTCTCTGTTGCAATAGTCACATGACCCAAAGATCAGTAGAGAGATCAAACACAACAGCAAGGGGTTATGTAAGGGCGTTTTTGTGAGGGAGCGTGTGAAAATAGATCATAGAAGTCGGAAAGAAAAATGGAGCACTGACAGAAATGAACTGTTCCTTGTGTTTACACTTTTTGATACCTTTGATTTTTTTTTTTTTGTGTGTGCTTTTTGAATTTTATTTTCTGGAAGGGGAATGTGATTTGGCCAAATTGTGCATTTTTCTGGAGAATTGTAATTTTTTTCATATCTGGAATGAATGAAATGAGTCACATTTAATGACTTTCAAATTTGGGGATGTTAATATTTGTAGTGTAAAAGTCGTTCTGCATTGTTGTGATCGCGAAGGAAAGATAGAGATGAGTAATGGAAATGTGGTTTAAACTGAACCATTACTGTCGTCTGAAGAATCACAGCTGTATGTTTCTTAATAAATGCAGAGACCTACCACGAAAAAAGGTTACAACATATACACATTGTCTTTCTTTAATTCATTGATCTAACTCATGCATTTATTGTCATCAGGACCTGATCAAAATACTGACATTTGTAAATAAGCTGAATTTAAAGTGTTTAAATTCTGTTTGTTTCCCCATAGATGGCTGGGACAAATTCTCTCACCCTTACTCCAAGAAAGAGTTTGGCAAGTGGGAATTGACTATTCCACCTAAGTCTGACAACTCTCCAGCTGTGGATCATCGCACCAGGCTGAAGGTAAAGAACAGAATGTCTTCATGCTTCTTTTCACGCCCTCAGTGGGAGACGTCTGGCCGTGACGGAGCAGAGAGTTGTCACTTTCAAGCTGTCGTGTGCGGTGTCTTATGAACTGAGGGGAAACCTGGCGTGTCGCCATCAACAACATGTCATAATCACAGGGCAGAAGTGAGATTACTATATGTACACAGACTGCACAGTGGAGAGCAGATACACCTGAAGAGCCCCATCTGATGGCTTTGATTTCAGCTTCCATCTGCGCACTGTGAGGAATACCTCAGGGCTGTGCTCTCTTTTCTTTTCTTCCGTTTTTTTCCCCCCTCCCGGTTCAAAATGCACCCCGCAGTCCATGTACATGATTAGTTTTAAGCTTCAGTAAATAATTCCTCAGGGTTAAATGCAAACGATGCACCTCCCCTTATGCATTGTCTCAGCATGCATGAGAAATAACCTAAAAATTGTGATGCCAGACGAGGAGAGGATGGCATCGCTACGGGCTCTCTCCTTGGGAACGGGTCATCTCTGGCACAGTCTTGTGCCCCGGACCGCATGCCCAGCTCCCATTGTCTGCAGAGGTCAGTCTAAGGACGATAAGAAGCAGATGGAAATGCTGGCACCTGGCCTTTCCTTGTGCACCCCTGCTGCCGATGAATAGCAGTCTTGCTGTGAGCTCCACTTTGGAATTAGTTCCACAGCTCTCCCTTGCGGATGCAAAAGCCTACCTCCGATCACTCTCATGGAGAGCGGTTTGCCCTCCCATCCCCCTTGTTCGAGGCCTAATTTTTCTTCATAAACGGGTTTTGTCCCTTTGTGGGGGTTGCTTTGGCATGGAAAATGCAAAAATTCTATTTTAATGCTGGTCAGAGGTATAAACGCACTCATCAGTGGCATCAATGTCCTATTTATTTCTGGCTTTTAGTGATGTACTTTAACTATTTATTTTTTCTAGGTGGATTATACAACAATTACACAAGGGGGAGTTCTTATCTGCATCGGTTCAAAATTTCACACACACACTTTGAGTAGTTATGAGTTCTTTTTCAGTGTGGTAATCTTGACCTTAGTCTCTAGCCTTGTCCATTCCAAGCCTTATTTAATATGAATTTGAAATCATTTTCTTGCTGGAACACCCAAATCAATCCAGTTTATAACCCAAACTACAAACCGCTTAAACACCTGAGCATAATGACAAGAAGAATGTTTGGAGGAAACGAGATTTGACTTGTACAGCTGTCAAGTATGCTAGCAGTACCATGATGCTGGTGATGGAGAAGCACCTCCAAATTCCTAAACTTCACTTTGAAGCAACAGTTATGGAACTTGGACATAACTCGGTTTTCCAAAAGGACAATCGTTCATCACAACTGGATTTGGAATACACAAGATAAAACACTAATGCTTTGGAATGGCCCCAACTTTAACCCTGTTGAAAAAAGACGGTAGATCATTCTCAACAACATCTACAGCAAGAAACGAACCGATTTTATATGATCTGGTGTCAAAAGCTAGAATTATGCCAGAGGGTTGTTGATGGTTACAAAAAGTGAATAAAGCTGTTTTACATAAGAAGATTTATTCAAAATGTATACAATTCAGCCAGTAGGCATCAGATTGACCCTGTTGGGGTCACAGTAAATTCAAACTTATGCACACATGTCTTGTCTTATAAGATGTTTGTTGTTTTTTTTATCATACTGTAACCTCCCTCAAAAACAGTGATTTTCATACCCGTGACTGTGTGCAAACAGCAAATCAGCAGCTGAAGTGATAAAACAAATATTTTTATGTTTTAGCCTCACTTTACTTCTTGCACACTGACCAGCTCCAAGTTGTTCTTCTGGCTCAGGCAGTGTTTCAGTTTGCCCAGCAGTCAAAGTTTTCTCTAATGTTCCTAATTCTGGCCAATTTGTCTGAAGGACCAGGACTCTGTCAGGCTTTATGCCAGTCCATTTATCTAACTATCTTTTCCTAATCCTATAAACTATGAAGCTTGTCATACTGGGAACCAGGCAGCTAACTCCTAGGTGGCCTGCCCATAATGAAAAAACCCCAGAGGGGAGTCTGGCTACCGGCTCACAGGCAGGTGGCATTGGAGCGGTCATTACTTCACAACAGTGGCCAGATTTACTTGAGTTCTAATGCCCGTTTCTGCAGGGGACAAAATAGGGCGAACACATACTGTGGGTAATACGTCGATTTCTTGGTGGGTTTTTCCCAGCTCCCACACTGCTTTTCTCCTTTATTATTCGACAATGGGAGCAAAGTAACTTGTCAGATTTCCAAAGTGTGTTTATTTTAGCCCCATCCAAACCCCAATTGCAGGACATAATGGATGAAAGGCAAGGAATAATGATTTAGACGTTCTGTTTTTTTTTCTTCTTTTTTTTGTCGTGTTTTTTTTTTTTTCTTTCTAATTTGTTCCCTGGCTCAAATCCCTTCTTGAGATAAGCCAGTAAGTTGCTGTTTTAAAAACCAATCAGAGTTGCCCCATACAGGCAAATATAATGCAGCATAATCACCACCAAATCCAGGTTCACTTAGTGTTCTGGTCAATACTTTGCAGCTTGTCGCCTTGTTTTCGCTGAGAAAGATACAGAGTTATACATTTTGTGCCGCAGAGCAGGGAGATGGAACAGAAGTGTGTTTTTTATGATGAAAGATTTCTAAAAAATGTTTAGTTTATTGGTTGAACAGTCTGCACATTCTCTCTGTGTAATGGAAAGAGACTAATGTCTCAGTTTTATGATGTAAGCATTTCATGGCTGGAAGGCGTAAATAAGTGCAGGCTGTAAAATCACAAACATTTAGAGGAAGATATGCGCAGGAGTCTCAGCCTTTGATGACTTTCAAAGATTTCCTCTTCTTATCTGCATTTAAGTGTTTAACTTTGGAAATGTTGTATCCTGCAAATCTTGGGCTCATTTTGGGTTTGGATTGTTTTTCATTATCATTCCATCTCATCAGGCAATGCAAAGTTGCTTTTGTTCTCTAACCGTATGCCAGCTGACTGTAGTGGCTGTTTTTGTGTCCACCTTCTATCACTCAAGGTGTCCTTGCTTTAACATAACACTCATTTATCTTATTTCCCCAGGTGGTAGTTCACACTAAGGATGGCGAGCGCCTCTACAGGATCTCGCCTTGGGCAAAATATGTGACCAGGGAGGAGAAATCTGTCATCTACGACTGGGTTCACTGGGATCCCCCTCAGCCTTATGTTGTAAGCAAGAATTTTATGAATGGTTGAATTGTTTATTTACTTGGCTGCTTTTATGCTTGTCTTAACTATGTATTTGGCATCTTGTTTTATTTAAATGACTAGTTGATGACTAGTGAGTGGAACAAAACATCCACGCCACGATACGAGGTGATTCACATTACTTGGTTCACAAGAACGACATGAGAAAGACTTTGGCAATATAACAGGAAAAAACAAGAATCCCTTTTTTCCACTTGTAAATGTTTCTCAAATCACAAATTGGGTTTTAAATATTTTGAGTTCAGAATATTCCAGACCACGTTTGACTAGACCAATAATTGTGTATTGTTTATCTTTGTCTAATAATACCAAAAATCATTGGAAATGTTCCCTTTTCACCTTTTCACGTGTCATTAAAAATTGTTTGTCCGTACAGATTCCTTCCAATTGAACTTTTTTGTCATACTTCAACGTATGAGATTACATTTTAATGTCAGACAATGAAGGATAAAAAAAAAAACTTATAGTATATCTTTATGCTATCTAAACCAACTTGGGCTTTTGTGAAAAGCAATTGTCACAATTTTAATTTATGAAACTGCTGTGATTAATCAAATTATTTGGTTCATTTTCACTAGCCACACCCAGGCCTGATAACGGCCTGACCTGTAGAATCAATAAGCCGTTTAACAGAACCTGTCTGACCTACAGACCATTGACCTACAGATCTTAAAAAGCAATGCATCATGCCCTAATCTAAAGAAATAAAAAATCAGACAAGGGACTACCAGAATGTAACAAACTTGTAAAGATTTCAAATTCAGTTCCTAAGGCGTTTTGACTTAATTGAACCACAGTCAGAGCCATTATCTACAAATATGGAACCGTAAGAAACTTTTCATGGAGTATCGAGCCAGCCACAGAGAAGAAACAAAATGTTACCAAGCCATTTCTAAAGCTCCAGCAACTCTATAGTGAAACCCACAGATGGCAAAAAAATACTGAAAAGTGGTAAATCTTCTCGGGAGTAACCAGCCTACCAAAATTACAGAAGAGGATGTCAACAATCTTTCCAGGAAGAGACAAATAAATCTGCCCACTGCTACAAAATCCACTTGCATTTGGTGTTCATGCTTCAACAGTGAGAAAGAGATAAGGGCCACCATGGGAGAGTCAAGGCCAAAACCTTCTGACCACATTCCCATCTTGATTGCCAACATTTTTATGTGCAGTGATCTACAGTAGACCAGCAAATCCACCTCTGAATGCCAAAATGAAGTTTAAGACCATAATTGTAAAATGTCAAAATCTGTTAACAAGTCTAGCTTTTGTGTCATTTTCTGTCAGACACTCACACTCCTCAGCCCCTGAGGGTAAAAGCAAAATTACTTTCTGTCTTTGAACATGGCTGCATTAAAGAGCTTCGCAAGCAAGGCCTCTCGCAACATGCCGTCAATGCAGAGGTCGGACACAGAAAGTCAGTCACTTCAAATTTTTTAAAAGAAATTAGATGAGGGTTGGATGAGAAAGTTATGGGATAGACCAAAGAAATTTCACTTGCACTGAGCTGAAGGATCTGACAGGCTGTCTGTAAAGACACAGGCAGATCCTTAGCCCACATTAAGGCTCTTGCATGCTGATTGGAGCCCATTAACTACAATCTGGCATCTGTGAAAGAAGAACTTGAAGAACAAAAACGGTCACGTCTTCTCCCTGTCCACAACGTATTCATTTACACTTTGCAAGGGACAACCATACACTGGACATTGAAAGAAAGAAGAAAGTTTCTCTTTGAGAAAAAAAAAAAAGTTTGATCTGGATGGTACTGATGGCTCCGAACATCACTGGCATGACAAAGAAAAAGTTCCATTCTAGTCAGGAAACTTTTCCCTTCACTGGAACAAAGAAACTTCACAGCACGAGGGGATATCAACCCACAGTTTGGTATGTTGGCTATGTGAAGATGTAAATAGCCAAAGGTTACCTTCGAACCTTTTATCAGGAGTGTCTAAAGTGCCTTCTGCCAGAAGAGTAACTGTTTATAGCCATTAAAAGCTAATCTTAAATAATTAATTAGTTGTTTTTCCATTTAATTGTTAAAAGCCTCAATACTTTGATAGTTTGGTGCCACATCAAAGTATATCATTTTGAATTTGTGCATCTGAAACTAGATTGTGATGTGTTTCCCTTTCTCTTGCTTTGAATAACATGCTCCTTCATTTTAAATGAGCCTTACATTTTTTATGGGAGGTTTTTGCTTTATTCTTAAATAGTTTATAGATAAAAACAGATTTTTCAGAGGGTCTCAATGTTTCTCAGTACTACTTGATGTTCTTGGCTCAAGAGTGAACAAGGGAAAAACACTAAGAGGCTATTAGCGTCCACCTTGCTTTCCTTATCGTTGGTTATTTGGCACCATTTTAATTAGTTGGGGCCTCTCACTGGCGCTATATTTGTTTTATTTACAAGTGCCTCAATCATGTACTTCAGCTAGAGGGTTCAAGGCCCTGTGGGTAGCTCTCAGGAAATTTTGTCTATATATAAAACAAGCCCTTCTCCTTTTTTTTTCTTTTTTTTTTATTACAGACTAAGGGAACTATTGGGACAGAACCTTGCAAAAGTATTCAAACATATTGTTAGTTTTCAAAATGTAGGGTTTAATATGCTGAGACCAATGCAAAGTAGAGTATAAACTGAAAACCAGAAGAAGTTTTCTGACAATTTGTCTACAGCAAATATACTGTATTTTTCAGACTGTAAGCCGCTACTTTTTTCCCACATTTCGTACCATGCGGCTTATAACCCGGTGCGGGTTTTCTGTGGATTTTTCTTTAACCACCAGGGGGCTCTTTAGCAGGAAGTTAATCATTGGAAGTAAAAATTGGAAACCAAAGAAGAAAGTGCTAATTTTCATTTAGAACAAGCACATGCTAGCCCATGCTAGCAGGCACGGCAGAGAAATGTTTTCAAGCTCATATGATGTAGCCTTTAAGTTGAAAGCTATCGATCTGGCAGTACAAAGAGCCGCTGCACGTAAGCTCGGAGTGAACGAATCCATGGTTCGGCATTGGAGACGGAGGTCTGCATCCTTAATAAATCCATCAGATTTATTAGGATGCAGCCCTCTGCTGCGTTCTTATGGAAATCCGAGAGCGGCAGAGATACCAGCGTCTTATAGCCTAGTGCGGCTTATACATGTACGTTTCCAGTTTTTTTTTCTTTTCCTCAAAAAAATTGTAGGTGTGGCTTATAGTACGGTGCGCTCTATACGCTTTATAGTCCAGAAAATACGGTATGTCTCTACAAGCTTTGTATGGTTTATTATTATTTTGGTAGTCTCCTCTAAGAAGTTAGTTGTGCTAACTTTAAAGCACTAATCATAAATATTAGCTCCACTAATGCTACAACGTTGTATTACAGTAGTATTTAGTGGAAGTGGATTAGCAAAAGTGTGCTTAGCACTGGTTTTACTCAAACAGAAACTCAGATTGAACACCTTGAATAAAGAATATCTGAATGCGAATTTTCAAGTTCTGGTACACATTCTAAAACTGATCTAGGACTTAGGAACCTGACACAAAAATGCTGTGATCTAAACTATTCCTTCAATTATTTTTCAGGGTAAAGTATTTTTTTAGTGTTTACCACATTGAAAAAACGTTGGCATTTTCCTCTTGGTGTTGTGCAATTTTATTTGGGGTATGAGAGTAAAGTGTACTAAATACACAACATACTTTTTTTTTAAATTATTTTTATTTGTGAACATTGATATATAATTTTTACCTTCACTGTACAATTGAGCACTATTTTGTATTGGTCTTTGACATAAAAAGTCCATGCTTTCATGGAGGTTTGTGGCTGTAACATGACAAAGTTTGAAATTATTCAAAGGTTGTCAATATTTTTGGAAGGCATTTGTAAAGTGATTCATTCCTTGCAAAATGTTTAAGCAAAGATGCACATATCATTTTCATTTATTGTACTTTTTTTTTTTTTTACTCTGAAACTGTGCTCTGTTATCTTCATCATTTGTCATACTATTTTTGGCATTTGCAGCAGATCCATCCTCGGCCAAAGAAACCCAAGAGCCTGAGAATTTACGAAGCCCATGTTGGCATCGGGTCCCCAGAGCCGAAGATCGCCTCGTACAACAACTTCACACACAATGTGCTTCCTCGAATAAAAGATTTAGGTAAGACGGTGGGATTATTTTCCTTCTTAGGTCTCTTATTTATTTTGTTGTCTTCATGTGGCTCAGACTGATCTTAAATTGAGCTAAAAAGCATCACACACTCGCCAGAGACGAGGCGAATGTAAAACCGTGGTTGTATACCTCACTTCGCATACACAATTTGGACCCAACGATCTGCCAAGAAAACAAAGAAATTCCCACTTTTTCTTGTTTGTCCTTTTTTATATAAATAGCTGAAGGTATTTCTATCAGCACTGGCCCATAACACAGCACACAAGCTTTACTGCAGTGAGTACCACTGCTCGTCCAGGAGCAGTATTTCTCTGTGGCAGACCTGTCACATTCACTGTGCAAAAAGTCACCTAAGCACCCTGTGTACTGACACGACCTAAAGGGATCTCTGACCATTGGGCAGTGTTTTGTAAAGAGGCCTTCCAATCTCAAGTCACAGCAAAACTGATGATTTAAAGGATATGCCTGTAAAGATGTGAGCTGAAGCTGGTAAAGGAGCTTCATTATTTGCAGTGAAACATGTATTGTAGACATGTGCTAAAAGGTAATTCTGCAAGGAAGAAGCCATTGGTTCACCAGCATCAACAATATGAATCGGATAATAGCTTCAAAATGGACTGTGTGATAAAGCACCTTAGTTTTTGTTTCTGATAAAACTACAGTCGAAGAGCTTAGCTAAAATGACTCTTGCTACAATTGAAGGAAGAAGGTGGAAGCCTGCAAGTCTTGACACCAGCTTCCCAGCTGTGAAGTATGGTGGTGGCAGCATGATGTTATGTGGATATTTGGCTGCATGAGTGACTGGTTTACTTCTCAGGATAGATGGCATGGTGTGGTGACCAAGTGGTGTTTTGTGGAAATATTGAAGCAATAACTCAAACTATCAGCCAAATAATTCTGTCTGGCATAATGGACCCAATTGTCCATAAACTATTGTGAGAAGCTTGTGGAAAAATATCTGAAATGTTCGTCTCAAATCCATACCGTTTCAGAAAATACATTTAAAAACTTTGTGGAAAGTAAAACTAAAAATCGATTGCTCATTATTATGACATTTATCAAATATAAAGCTTTTTTTTCAAACAGTCATTTAGCTGCACGTTTTTAATATGTTGGGTCTTGTACCTTATTAAACAACCAATTAGTACATTTACCTAAACCAAGCTTTACATATCAATAGTTAAATTCACCACTGGTATCATTTTGCAGCTCTACATATGAGGCATTGCATTACTTTGTATGTAAGCGCACACCTTCTTGCCGTCGCTTTATTAAAAGGCGCCAATATGACTGGTGCAGCACACCAGGAGACTTGTGATAAATGCTGTTTTCCTGCTTGTGTCATCTTGTTTAGCGGGTAAAGAAACTGCCAGATTAAATGCTGTCAAAGAATCCACCTGCAACAGCTCAGGGATTTTGCACAATAGGATTCACTAGGAGGCTAAATTTCATCGTCTCCAGTGATGGCTGACTCTGCCTGCCATTTCATTTTCTTGACTGAGGAGAGTGTACATATATAAATATAAAAAAAGAGGAACTTCCTCTCACCCCAGTGCTTTGTCACACTCCTTCAGAGGTAAAGTTTTCTCTCTTTCTCCCTTTGCCTGAAAAGATATATATATATATATATATATATATATATATATATATATATATATATATATATATATATATAAATAATTGTGCTCCAGACAACAATGAAAAACCTTGGGGCCTCCCACTGGAGTGCTCAGCGGCACTTTAGAAGCCTGTTGTTCTCTTATTCATAGACAGTTTTTCTAGGTCTTTTTTGAAATGTCGTACATGACCTCCTAACTCTAATAGTCGGTGTTTCCCTTTTGCCTGAGCTTGTACAAAGGTGCTAGAGCTGGTGTCGAAGAGGAAATGCCTGGAGCTCATTAGTACACTTCGACTGGCACAGGTCACATAGAATCAGGGTTTGAAGAAGGAAAAGAAACTATAGGTTTCAGATGCCTCCTGTGCTAAATTAATGCAGCTAAGTGCATTCGAAAAAAAAAAAAAAACGGAAACCGTCATACAGTACTCAAGACACTTTCATACTGGCTTTGCAGTGCTTTGCTTCTGCCGCATGGCCAATTTATTGCATGCTTGTTTTGGGAACGATTCAAACAGCAGGCGCCTGTTAAATGAATCATATGAAAGGAGATGCTGACAGGACTGAGACCCCCCACCATCTTGAACCGTCCAAACAGACATGATGCAAAGCTCTTAGTAACAAAAAAAAGCACCACGATATTAAGCAACACTTCCTTTCTATCAAAACGTATTTAACTCTTATTTCATCGCCACACATGATTTAGTAGTTTTACCCACAATCCCATCTGGATCCAATGTTGCATACAGTACTTTGCAAAATTATTCAATCCCCTGTGATTTCTTTTTCTCCACTTTTTTTTATGTGGCAACCAGAAACAAGTTTGTAGCAACATCATGCTGGAGATGCTTTATTGAGGCAGATAGTGGCAGATAGATGTAATAGTCATGAATTCAGGCAGAGCTTTGATGAAATAACAATTTAAAGTGCTAATTGATGTCAATACTTCGCATTTAAAGTTGGAACGTATGTATGCATTTTAATAATATAGTATAACTTTGAAGCACAGCTGCTTCAAAAAAAAACAACAAAAAAAAAATGCTGAAATATAATCACCAAATCATGAACTCACACAGCCTCTGCAGCATGAACTGAGTTTGACCTGATTTTAAACTTTCTCTGAACTGCTCGAGGGGAAGCTGTGTAAAGCAGAAAGCACCATCATACCGTCCTTTAAAAATGGAGATGCAGAGATTTTGCGCTGTTACTGATGAAACAAGCTCGCCTCTGTTTCAAGACCAGAAATAAACGGTATTGGTTTACTGATCCAACATTTTTATGAGGAAAAAAAGGTGCTTAACAAACCTGTGTGGAAACAACTAATGAAGCTAGAACTGGCTGTTACAGACGGAAAACTCTGTTTGCATCACAAGCTCCTTGCCATTTGCTTGTCACATGTAGGGGACCAATTATTACATTTCGCTTAGTCAACCACTGAAGTGTATTGCTGTGACATAAGAAAATTTGTTGAACACTGTCCCGTTGCAACATAATCATGCTGTACAAACTTGATAATATATCGTGCAACCATAATATAATGTATAAACGTGATAATTCTACTGCATAAACATAATGTCATCCAGATGGTGGCGGTAGTGTGCTTTTAGTGCATGCATAATCAAGGTTAGTACAACGGCTAATTTCCATGAACTAGTCAAGTTTTACATCAGGCTTTCTAAGACATGGACATATACTGAGGCGGCTGCACATTGTTAATGAAATCAGTATTAGCATGCGCACTCTGAGAAGGACTCAGAGTGGATCTGCAGAAGCAAAAAAATCTGCTACATCCTCTGAATGTGGCGGCCTTGCTAAGATTTTTGTCAAGCAAAGATGATTTTCTCCGACATCTGAAGGAAAAGAAAGTCACACCTCTGATGGATTCTTTAAACCAGTACAACCACTCTAAACATGCAGTTCGAGGACTTTTAAAATCGCCTAGTCAAAGTCCAGACCTGTAACTTATTGAGAATTGGTGGCCAGACGTAGAAATGCGTATCGTCACAATGTCCATCCAATTAGACTGATCTGGAACGATTTACAGTCATGCTTATGTGAGACCATTATTAGCTGCGGTAACTAGATTTTCATTTATTGCACTGACTTACTGTCAGAGAGCCAAAACAAGTTACGGTGATAAGTTATTACTTTATTTACTTTATTACATTTAAAACGGATGAAATTATTGCGGTAGTTATTATGTTTTTGACCTTGATCAAATTATTGGTTGCTACATGGTTTTACTTAGATGGGCTGAATACAAATACATGTCACAACTCTGACTTTGTTAAATTAACAAAAACAAACAAACAAAAAAAACAGTTTTAGATCAAATAAAAAAATAAAGTGCCCCAATCTAAAAACATGTGAAACCTCACAGACTCAGATTCTGTCAGATTTTTTTTTCGCAGAATCCTCTTGTAATGATCTGCATTTAATCTTATAAACTTATGTTAACATTCCTGTCAATTATGAAGAAAATCTTTTCTACAGCATGATGCTGCCAACACTCTGTTGGTTCATTATGTTTTTCCGTGTTATTTTTCAACTGCACATGTTGTATTGGATGTAAACAATGTGTCATGTAGATCATTAACTTAAATTACAGCTATGAATGATACTGTTAATTGGTGACATAATGTCTTTGTAAACGATCTTCAATTTGTCTTTGTAAGTTCAGAAAATGTGAAAAAACATTCAAGTGGAATGAATACTTGTGCAAGGCAATGCAAATTCCAAAAAGTTATTAATGCTTTTTCAGGTTACAATTGCATTCAGTTGATGGCGATCATGGAACATGCCTACTATGCAAGTTTTGGATATCAGATTACAAGTTTCTTCGCTGCTTCCAGGTACAGCTTCATTTTAATAAATGTTTTTAAACGGAATTGTTTCAAGTTATGTTTTGTATTGTCTGTGTTGTTTAAACAGCAGTAGATGCAATATGTATTGGGTTCTTGTTTGGAAATAGGATTATATGATCATGTATAGAGCAGAAGCTCATCCATATGCACATTTCATATCCTTCTGCAGACAGTATTTGTGCATTAATTCAGAAATTACCATGCTGAACCACACTCCCCTGTCATATGCTGACCAAAAACTGAAATAAAGTAAATAAAATAAATAAATGCAGTGAGATGAATCCTCTGAGCCACATTTGTTCAGCTTCCAGTATAGAGATTCATGACCTGCTTCAGTAACCACAGGTGTTAACAAATCAGCCGGGAGTGAACTATGAGGGATTAGAACTCAAAGGCGTATTTGTCGCAGAGTTTCCCTATTTATACAGTTTTATCCACTCCATGTAGTATCTATAACTGCACTCTGTTGTAAACTGAGTGAGCCGCTTCAGCACAGTCACCTCAAATCAAGGTTAGCCAGTCTGGCACCATCAATAATCTCTCTGTAAACACGTTTGCTGTTAATCCATAGAGTGGGGGGATTCATAGATAAACATAGACCAGAGTCTTTATCGTCTTTCAGAGATGCTTATTCCTTCTGTTTATACTGTATCATTCAGAATAGTGTATATGTTGCACTTTCACCCTTTGATTGTCTGATAGTCAAATTTAAAAACTTAGAATTTGTATACTGAGATAAGGGGTGAATTTGCTTGTTCACTCTTATGTCTGGGAGGACAGAGAGAATGCTATAGATCTATCTTTCAGGTTTGGTTAGGGTTAGGGTTCCAAGTCTTTTTGAAGTATGTATCTAAAGCTTTGCAAATGTGGAGTGATTTTTATTTAAGTTTTTGTCTATCTTTACTAAAATCGCCCCAACTCATGAAGTGCTGTAAACATCCATTTTAATCCACTGAGCTGTAATGCAGGAAATGATGGTTGTGATGCATCTTAGGTTCCTCCTTTAGACACTGACTGACTGTTGATTTGATGGAGTTTAAGTCAGCTCTATTTAAAAAAAAAAAAAAAAAATCCTAATTTAAATATTTTAATTTATTCAATCTGTGTCCGTCTTTTGTCCACGTAGTCGCTATGGTACCCCAGATGAGCTGAAGGAGCTGATTGATGTCGCTCATTCAATGGGCATTGTGGTGCTGCTGGATGTTGTCCACAGTCATGCGTCCAAGAACACTGAGGATGGCCTTAATGCCTTCGACGGGTCCGACTCCTGCTTCTTCCACTCGCCGCCGAGAGGGGAACACACTCTGTGGGACAGCCGCCTCTTTAACTACGCCAGGTATTTCACTCCACAGCACTAGCAACTAACTCATCTTTATTACCAAATCATTCTCATTAAAATCAGCACCAATTCCTTAATAGAATTACTAAATATAATTTTATTCGTAATTGAAAAGTTTAAATACTTACTATTAATTAAAATTATGGATAATATGAAGTTAAAGTTTTGATATGAGTGACATCAGTGTTACATGTACATAACACAGCTGACTAAATCTCAAATTATACCGGCAACAACACGTTTACTGTATATATGAATGGGGAGTGGGAGTAAATACGTTTTCTTTTTGAAAAGTTTCTTCTGTCAGAGTTAAATGCGTTCTTGTTTACTCTTTACATTATTAATACAGTAGCATTATATAAAGCATGAACTGGATGACTCAGACAATATTTGTGTACATGTGGATCCATATATTTTCTTTGTTTCTTTTTTTGCATAGGAGGGGGTATAATGTTTTTTTTCTTCTATCCATATGACTCGAATTATAGCAGTAAACTAAATGTAAGTCTTTAATATTTTCTATATAACTGGATTAGATGCTTGAATTAGGAAACACTTCAGTCATTTGTTGTAAATAAATGTAAATCATAAATATAATGTTTTCTTTCACATGCTGTGAGTTATTCCCTTTAAAATAATTGCACACCAGGTTTGAATATGTCCTTATCATATCTCTCATGAGACCAGACATAAAACAATTGTTTTGGTGTTGACACGCATTCATTTTTGTTTGAACTGAAATATTAGCACAACTAGTATTTCATATATATTAATAATTTCCTCAACTAAAACCTTGCTCCCCAAAGATCTTCTTCTCAGAATATTTTCCTGTTTAGATGTGGTTACTAAAACCTTGTAGATGGAGCTTTGGCAAAATGTTACTGTCCTGCATTTTTAAAGAGATGAGTGGGGTAACGGTAACAATATGACTTACAAATAGCAGCAATCCAGCCTGACAAAGCCTGTTTGAGGGCCATTATATCCCAAATTTTCAGCCTCTTTTCACAGTGTAGAGGCACTTTGCTGCCTGACGAAAAAACTATTTTGTTTTGCATTTGTTCTTTTTTTTTTCTTTCTTTCAAATAAAACCCAACTGAAATTGAAAGGAAGACTGGGCTTCATTTCTGGGTGCTTTTTAGCTGTTTATAACCACATTCAACCTCGTGTGTAGAATGATTATAATGTAGCTCTTAAGGTATTTCATAAAATTAGGGGCATCGCCAGTTTTCAGGTCAGCATATAAAGAAGCTGACTTGCAGAATATTATGTGTGGAAGTATTACAGTAGTTCCACTAATTAGTGGAGTTATGTTGTGATTATAATGTCTTGTTTGGACCTTTTTTTTTTAAACAGTCTGGTGCCCACATTTCCTCTGAGATCAGCTTGTTTTGCACCATAAGTGAATCTTCCAAAAATGAACATTTTAACATTAAAACAGTAAAAACACTCAATATATTATGGCTGTCCCAATAAAGATTATTGGTGACTTCCAAATTTACTAAATGCGGTTTCTTAGACTGATACTTCTGTGCTGTGACTGATGCTTCTGAATTTTAAAGAATACAGCGCCATTAACATAGGAAATTTTCCATCTATGTTACATTGCTGATTATCATTATGAATGTGCCTAAAATGCCAAGACGGGACACAGGGGAGAAAAAAAAAACCTTTGTGAGTGTGTCCTACTTAGCACACTCACTAATTACATTCCAGATGCAACAGTTTCAGTTTCTCTAGACACTGACAGATATTTTGTCTAAACTGGGGTTTCTGCAGGGGCTTTTCTAAAAATATATCTGATTCATCACAACACACTAACTGGCATGTTTGGTCCTGCTGACGTTGATTTAATTCAGAGTAGTTTGATATGGTCGTATTCCTCTAGCATGTTTTGATGTAACTGTTCCATCATTCAGCTCATAAAATGTTTTCAGTAAATCCTTGCAGAGACGGCGCCTTGTTTTTATTGTCTTAAACTTTAATGACTATCTTTCAGCTGCTTTCTGTGCATCTCCCACATACTCTGACAGCTCTCTGAGCGTTGTGCACAAAGAGGTCGCAGGAGACACCTGGAACCTGCAGCATCCAATACAATCTCTCTTTCAATGTGCACAGAGGTCTGATTGAATTAATAATTATGAACAACCATGCCAAAAAAATAAAAAAAATAAAATTTCAGCAAAAGATCAGGATTGAGCATAAACACCTGCTGCATGAACTCAGCCTCGGTGCAATATCAAGGCAAGGAAACAGTCTTTGGATTGCTGCATTTTTGACTCCTCATTTATGTTCTTGCTGGGGGAGATTAAGAGCAGCATCCTAATGTTACCCATCACATTCAGCTCATGAGGGATATTTAAAAACCTGCCCTGGTTACATCAGATGTATAAATGAGAGCAGTAGTTTTACTGTGGTTCATGATGTAAAATGAACATGAGCAATATTTAAACAGGCTGATAAATGAGGCCAAATGGGAGCTGACATACCACTCAGACTGTCTGATGCAGAATGATATGTTGAAGGTCAGAAGCATGATATGATCACAGAGATGGCACGTTGCAACACACAGCAACATGCTCACGAAATCCGGCCAGCTGTCTATCCGACGCACACAATTCGAAAATAGGATATTAAGGGGGAATTTTCCGGTTATTTTGATTGCTACCTCTTAAACCCCTGATATGGCAGGTGTTGATTTTAATCTACCGTGAAAAATCACTTCTTATACCAAATTGGCAGAATTGAACTTGTCAAGAAATGATACTTCACGAATTGTTTTCTACCTCTTCCAAAATCCAATGTACGGCTACATTGGTGGGCGCTGTTGTTGTCGGCCCCATTAATTAGATGTCTCTCTTGCTTTTTTGCACCCAGAAAATAATCCCAGTGCACATTTGGGAGGAACAGGCACTGTTGAGTCTATCGAATGCCTTTTTGAACTCACTTTTTAATAAGTGTGTGTCACTGTGCAGCAGTTTCCAATACATTATACAATGCTTAGTGTCAGCCGTGTGGGCTATAATAAGAGAACAAGGTTCTCCTTTCATTAGTTATTGAACCGTCCTCATATCAGAAGCCCTCATTAGACAGGGTGCAGACATATGCTGCGACTAGGAGGCATATGAGGAGTCATTTGTAAAAACCCAAAGGACCACTGCAATGTCATAACCAGTTCATTTGTCTTCTTTACTTGTCAGAGGATGTTTGGACGTGTCGTTTGTGTCAAGCATTCTGTAACTCACTTTAGAGGGAAATGAACCTCAGAGGCAAACTGTGAACTCAGCGTGAAACAGTGTGTTTTTAATCACACATCCTTTCTATGAGCCATAGCACTCTGACCATGATGTTCTTATTAGGATGACAGAGGCTGACTGATGCAGACTGTCGCCCTTCTATCCCTTTTTGCTGTCTGTTTTATTCTGCCTTTGCAGCTGCATTTTCATCCAAACAACACCTTCTTTTTTTATTTTTTTTATTTTGCCGTTCTAGTCTGCGTTCCACTTTAGCTTTTCCTCATAAAACATTCAACGCAGTCCTGGGAAAATGCTGTTTAGATAGATGCCTGCCATCCAATTTGTTAACTTGCGATGCCTCTGAGTCAAATCCATCGACATTCAGCGTTATAAACGTCTCGCTTTGCAGGCATTGGTTCCAGGCGAGAGAAATGCTGGAATTAGTTATGCTGCTGGTGAATACCAACTTACAGAGGGATTGAAACAGTACAAAACTTTGTTAAAACAAGTAAACACGGCTGTTAGAGAGAGGATGTGGTATAGTAATAAATAGTTTCCACAACTATGTTTCCAAAACAAACATAATCTTTCTTTTTAAGTTTACAAACAATAGCTGAAGTTTGTGGGTTTTTGTTGTTACACTTGAGTGTTTCAGATCATCAAACAAATTTTGTAAGACAAAGATCACCAGAGTAAATATAATAATCCGTTTTTAAATGGTGATTTCATTTATTTCAAAAAGATTTTTAAACCAACCAGTCAAATTAAATCACCATCCTAAATCAGAAATCAACTGACAGTTTCACAAACCAAAGTCAGGCCTGATTTCTGCTTGACCTTTACAATCAAGAAGCCACAATCTGGCAACTTGAAGTAGGCTAAAATGGCTCATAAAGCAACATATCATGCCCCGTTTAAAGAAATGCAAGAACAAATGTGAAACTTTGTAACTGTCTTCATAATTTGGAAAAGTGTTAGAAAGCCATTTCTATTGCTTTTGGACTTCAGCAAACCTCAGTCAGAACCATGATCCACAAATGGAAAAAAAAAAAAAAAAACATGGAATTTTTATTAACCTTCTCAGGAGTTTCCACTTGACCAAAATTACTCCCAAGAGTGCATCATCAACTCATTCAGAAGGACAGAATAGAACCAGGAACGTCTAGAGCACTGCAGGATGCTCTTGCTGTTTTTAACCTTTAGTGATCATTAGGGTTGTAACGGTACACAAAAATCACTCGGTTTTAAAGTTGCACTTTTTTCTTAATCTTTTATTTGACCTGGGTCTTAGGAACAAAAAGAGCGGCTCTGATTGGTTGTTTCTGACTGAGTGGTGCATTTCTGTAGATGGCAGTAGGACTACAGGGAAAAACCAGAGGAGTTACATTTTTTCAGACTTTCTGTTTCATGTTATTTTATTATGACATAGTGACAGCTTTAACAATGTAAAACAAAAACAAAAAAAAACATTGTTTATAAAAGTTGCACACTGCAGCTTTAATGTCACTTTCACCTTTTTGCAGTCTGGAAATATTTGTGTTTGATATTGGAGGAACAGATGGGGTTTAGAACTAGTTGGGGATTGGCAAATTAGAGGGTTTTTTGGTATCCAACTGTATTTTGGGAGCTTATGGAGATTATTTTCACTCAGGCTCTGCTTCAATTCTGCTCATTGTCCAACCAACAGTAATATAACTTTTGTAAGTAAATATGTACATTTTTAAAAGTGTGTTTTTTAAATGTCATGAATAGTTATCTTGCATACACTGCACAGTGCTGTCAAAGTTTTTTATTTTGTTTGGACTGATTAGATTTTCTTGTACCTCCCTTAACTTCAAACACTTTGTGCTTACTGAAAGCACTGTTGTTTTGAGCTGTTTAAATTGATGTTGTGAGTACATTATGACTTTTCAACCAACTCATTCTTTAAGTGCTCCTGTGTGTATTCACTGGCCAAATTAAGAGTAGGTTTTTGACTTGACTGGTAAGTCACCAATCAGGGCCCAACTTGAAAATCGGCTAGTTCTGGTCAACTCTTAATTTATTCAATGTATTAGATGAGTTGATACTTAGCTTGCGAAATACTTGGAATCAAAAGGGACATCTTTTAGGAGTGGTATTTTGTCAGCTTTCAAAAACATTTCATAAATAAAGAGGGATATCTTATTCTCCTGTATGAAAATTTCTGTACCACGACAAATTTAGCTGAACTGCCATAGACCTGACAATTAATATTTCTGATTTTTTTATTTTATTTATTTTTTAACAAAAAGAAATAAAACAAGATAGATACAATCTATCTATCTAAAACGTATGAGCGCAAGCACCCTTTTATTTTTGGCATTTGGTCTTTTCTTTCTTTTCTTCACTGATGCTTCTGCAACAGAAGTTTCACAATCCTCTTTTTCAGTTGAGTTGTCTTTTGTCCTGTTGTTACTGATAGAAAGAGTGCATAAATGTGTAAATTTCTCATGTGACCTGGATTCTCTCCAAGAAGTCAAGCTGCAGTTTCAGTCAGCTCTCTCGGTACAAGAATTTATTTTCCAGGACAGCAACGAAGGCTTGCTGGAAGCAGTGAAAGCTTGTTTTTTTTTTAAAGATTGTTCCTTACTTCTTTTATTTCAACACGTTTGTCTTTAATGACCTTAATGTTTCCCAAATTTCAGTGCTAGTTAAGGCTGTAAACTGTGGGAGGGAGTGTGGAGAAGCAAGAGTTGCAAGTCATTACACGGAAGAACAAAGTCTTAAGAAACCTGTGTGAGGATAGATACTGAAATAACTGAAATATATATATATATATATATATATATATATATATATATATATGATCAGACAGAAAGTGTTAACTAGAATTACCATTCAAGTTTATTATCAAAATATAGATGCACCAATAATCAATCATTTTGTGGTCAATGTCAGATCTCAGAGTTTTGTATTTTGTATAACAAAAGAATTTTTTTTCCCTTCTTGCAATTCAAGGTTAGTTGTTATAGAATAACACTGGCTGCGTTTGTAAGTTTATGCCTTGTTAGTGGTTCACACTACGTCGGCCTGCTTGTCGAGTTAAGCCATTAGACTAATCAGGATGTATGATTTACATTCGCACCAGACTCTTTCCTGCTCTATACGAGTGGAAAGAGTTAGCAGATATATGTATGGTTCAGTCAAAAGTCATTTCCTTCAAAGACGACGTCAAGTAACCTTGACACGATGACCGAGTGAATGGAGCCTACGGTTTTCTAAGTAGCGGGTCGGCAACCGGAGGAGCTTAGCCTTTCTGCAGATCAGTGCTTTGACTGGTGAGTACTGAGCATTCTGAGGAGCTTGATGTGGGCTTTTTCTATAATCCTCCACATCTCTGAGGATCATTTGCATCCAGTTTTCATCAATCTTTGTGTGACTTCTTAAGATATGAAAAATAGGCCCGGGGCCAGCCTTTTTAAGACTTTTTAGACTCTTCTTCATGTTCTCACGCTGAGAGATCAGCCGTGCCTTTGAGGTTCCAGTCAAAAATATTTCTTTTACAAGATTTTTCAATATGTGGACTTTATTCCACTCAGATGTGTTAATAAAGGTCTACCTTTTTCAATAAACTGATGAGAAGAATTTATTTTGTTTCTGCTTCTAAATCCCAAAGCAACTGCTTTGAACATGGCCTATTATATTTTGAAATTGGCAGCAGGAAAGTTTGTTTTACAGCTTGAAAGCACAAACAAGGTGGAAGGAAATACGGTACTGATTTTGTGGATAATGAAGTCTTCAAAACAATAATCAATTTCAGTTCAGTCTGCAGAAACGGTTAGACAATTAGGAAATAAATGTCTATTTCCTCTTTCACTGTACTTTTACATACTTGGACAAATTTTGGGTCATATCAAGTCTACATTCTGTTTGATCATTCAGTAAAGTCAAACTTGGAAAGTTAGTTCGTTCCAGTTTCAGTATTTAGCACCTTTTCTTTTGCACCCTGGAATCACATTGAAAGAGAAAAGTGGTTTTTCCCCTCTGTTAGGCTTCAGCTAATTAGCTGAGCTTAGCAGTAGGTGTTAATGGTGTCTTGTTGAAGCTGCTTGTTGTGTTTCTACTTCATGCTGGAAAGATGAAGTTTAGCACTCTCACCGCTTGCACCCCACCTTTAAAACTATGGATGGGAAACAAAATAAAGTCTCATCGCAGTGATGTGTAAAACACATTCCCTAGCTATAGAAATTACACAATTTAACATTAGAATAAAGACCTTATTTTGTGCTTGTATTTTTTATAAAATTGGGTGGAGGTAGTCATGTACACAGTCACTGTCAGACCTGTTGCTTCTCACAATACTGAGGTGTAATTTGTTTTAGTATTTCTAAATACCTCAGCTCATTTGTACTCAACTTAGATGTGCTCTTCAAGACATACACAATCAAACAATACACTCAACAGATAAAACTGAACAATAAAACAACGAGATGAAATTTGACTCTTGGCATTAATTGGGGGTTTGGAACTACAGCCTCCCATAACTACCTAAAGTTTATAAATACTTGTAACGCTCTGTTTCAATAGTTCAAACACAAAATATACCTTAAATTGGAGTAATGGGCACAAAAAATCTTCAAAAAGAAGAATTTTCCACAAATACTTTGGCAATCCATTCAACAGAAATGTCTGTACTCTGAATAGCCATGTGTCCACTTTATTTCTATAACTGTAAAGTCTTATTTTGGAGATAGTGAGCCTTCTGTCTTGGTTACTGACTGGAACCTGGTTCCACAGAACAGCAACCATAAAACTAAAAGCTTGACCCTCAGTTTTTCAACAGGACATTCTTTGAACAATTACGAAGCATGTGCTTTGAGATCAAATATTTCTGGTGGAGTTATGGAGGTTAATAAAAATAAAGTGCCATTTACCAATAAAAACTTTATATGTGATGGAAATTTTTAGAACACGATGTTACCCTCTTCCTCTAGATTTTGCAGCAATAAGACACTAAGCAAAGTAAATAATTAAGAATTTTATGGGAACCTGTCTTTGGCATATTTTATAGTCCTTGGTATTCTGGCTATGATGTGGTCAAAACTCTTAGAATAAATGGTTGTTATTGTGTCTCCAGTTTTCTAACAGCACCCTGTGGCTATTTTTTTATTCCTCTTTAGGCATTCCCCTCTCTATTTGTGGTGGCAACTTGGATCCTCATTCAGCCCCTGTTCCAGTTGTTTTAATTACTGCTCTTATTGCCAGGTTTGCGCTAATAACAATTTTCTCTTAGCCATTTCTTCATTTATAAAGATCATCCAACATGCTTTTTCTTATATGGGTTGTTCTCTTGTCTTTCCTAGTTAGAGGAGGGGTTATTGAGCTGATGTTTTACATTTATAACTCAGGTTAAGGACTTAAAAGTAGATTCAATAGGAAATGTTCAAATAACAATGCTATTTGTTATGAGTTTTTGTTGATTTTACAAAATATAACTAAAGAGTTTTCTATAGTAGGCCTATTTAACCAAATGGTCAGAGTATGAAAATAATTGAATTATTTTTTTATGAGAAGAAAACCCTCCTGCATATTGTACTTGTGCTAATTTAAAGTCCATTGGATAACACTCCAATAAAAAAAAAAAGTACAAAAGGAACAACAAACTGCCACTGATTTCTAAAGGACAGCAAATACAAAGTGATCCTAATTACAGGTTGCCAAACATATAATCTCAGTGACAGCAGAGGATTCCTTTTAGGATGCCAAGCAAGAGCAGGTAGCTGCCAGGCAGTTTAAAGAAAGCCAGAAAAACAGCCGATATCCAACACAAAGCTCAGCAAAGCATCGACATCTCAGAGAGTTTTCCCAAAGAGGACCCGAGCATCACATGATTTATGCTGTTACATGTAACATTTGTTTCTTTAGTTCAGCATACAACACTGAATTTGACTAACTCAAATTTGTAACTATATCTACATTATCAAAATATAATCAATGAGATCCGTTGTATTAGAAGAGGGGACAAAAATAATTGCTAAACAAAACGATCAACTTTTAATGAAATTAAAATGTGAACAGCTTCTGCTTTGAGAGTTGTATCAAAGGCCTCATCCTGTGCCGGCCGAAGAGATTATAGAAGTTTGAAATGCGTCAGAAGAGGCAGCCCATTTGTCCCCTTTTTGTTTCAACAAATGCTCACCATCCATCACGCATGTCATTGTGTCGTCGTTTGAGCATCACACTTCCTCTTGAATTACCTGTCAGCCTCCTGAATTTATTTGTTCTTATCTGCAGCTTACCTGTGACGTTGGGAAAACAAGAACTTAAATCTTTTTTTTCCTCCCCTATGAAGACAAGTTGCCACAATCCTTTATGGAAAATTGACATCTGAAAACACATGTTTAAACATTTTATTTTTAGCCACAGTGCCTTCTGAAAGTATTGGCACCCTTCATGCCTTTTTCATAATCTTGTTAGGATTAGCACAATCATTTTGGCTGGTTGGGCCTTGTCAACACCAATTTTTGGTGTTGCGACAGATTTAAAATTGGATTGAGGTGTCGACTTTCACTGGACTAGTCTAACACGCAAATATGGTTTGATCCAAACTGTTCCGCCATTTCTTTGGCGGTATGTTTACGATTGCTATCCTGTCGAAAGATAAACCTCTGTACCTAATGATCACCGAACAGTTGTTTTCTATTATCGCCCTACATTTGTCTCCATCCACTCTACCATCAAAGTTTCCCTCCTTTCCCATTTCTCTGAAGAAAAACTTCCCAACAACATCCTTTACGTCTGGGCACAATGCTCTTAACATGAACACTGTTTGTCCACCAAGTATAGATCTTTGCATGCAGGTCAAACTGTTATATTTTTTTGCTTGTTAAGAGTTATTTGTGAGCAGCAGATGACACCTCAGACCAGGCTTCTTCTGGCTCTTTTAACAAAGCATTTCTTCTTAAGCCACATCTGTGAGGTGTATGACAAACATTTGCCCTGTCGACTGATCCTCCACAAGAGATGTGGATATCTGCACATAACCGTAAAATGTGTTTAAGTTCTTAGATGTAATGCAACCAAATGTGGAGAAAGGTCAGAAAGTGTGTGCAGTTTAAAGCCAGCTGAGCTGCAAATGACGAAGAAAGGTTTTTCTGATTTGAGCCGCAGTTTTGGCTCGCGTGAGGAGAAAATGAGCTCCGTTAACGATCATTAAATTTGAGTGGGGAAAATTTTCTTTTGAATTAACTTGAGGTATTTGTCCTAGCCGTGTGTGTGTGTGTGTGCGTGTGTGTGTGTGCTTGCAGGTAAAACAGGAAAACATGACAGATTATCCGCTCTTTCATTACAAGCAGCAACATTAGAGCTTTACTCTATTAGTGCTCCCTAACTAGGTTTCACTGTCACTGCTACACTTTAATCTGAGGATGCTGTAATGTGCAATTTGCTTTTATATTAACACCACAGACCAGCTGATAACTTCACGGCGCTGCATAGATAAGCGATGTGTTGCATCTGGTATAGAGATCTACCTTTCACACTGTAATTGGACCTGATGATGAATGGCGTTGTGGGCCTTAATGTGGCAGTATGGTTTCATCTCGGGGCCCCTGGCTCTCACTGGCTATTATCTCCATCCCGTGAGGATACACTGTGTCTGAGCCTTTGTTGGCTCTGTGCACCGAAGTGGAGGACCTAATCTATTTATCACAGGGTCTGCGTGACCACCCAGCCAGGCTGCTATATCGGATCATACCAGGCTCCCTTGTTCTGCTCCTCCAGGGAAGAATGAAGTGCAGATGTAACATGTGGCTTCACACCTGTCAAACAGCGCTGGCGCTGGTCATCCCCGAGGAGTGGGAGCACAGGAGGGAAAACATTTAAATCTATTTTTTGTCATGGCTTTCTTTTTCTAAAGAAACTCAGATTCTCTCTTGTGACATATAGAATGTATTCCTCTGCAAGTGAGTGCTGGGGTTGAGTCTAAACATTTTCTAAAGCGAAAGTATTGAGAACAAGATTGGGTTTGTATTGTTTTATTGAAGGTTTTACGACGTAAAATTTTACTGAGTTTGTTAAAAATTAATCTTTTTATTGCTGAGCTGATTTTTTTTCACTCTGCATCATTCAAGGAAAGAAAATGTTAAATCACTGCATACTAGTGGTTTAAAGCTGCATTATGTAACTTTTAAACTATAAAAAAAAAATCTTTTTTTTTTTTTTTTTTTTTTTACATATTTGTTAAAACTCTCTGTATGTCCTACACTTTAACATGAGAGAAAATCTCTGACAAGTCGAGCTCCTAGCTGTAGTGTAACAAAGAGCAAAGGGTAGGTTGTGAGCACCTCATACAAAAGTGAATCTACAGCACTAAGACCCTCCCCCTGCCTCTGATTGGTTGTTTCTGATTGAATGGTGTATTTCTGCAGATGGCAGTAGGACCACAGGGTGGAAGCAGAGGAGTTTGGATTTTTCTTTTATTATTTTTCACAGATTATCTTTGTCATATTATACTGTAGTGGCAGTCGTAATAAATATGCACACATTCTATTCTTTATAAAAAATGTATACTCTAACTTTGAATTTGTTTCTGTGAATTGTTGTCACTTTTGGTAAAGATTTGTCAAAATCCTTTAAAAAAAAATGTCTTTGTAGGTTTTTGCCCCCATGTCACATCATATTGACACCATATGAGAACAGACACAGATTACTACAGGAAAAGTTTTACTTTTAATCAGCCCAAAGAGCCAGAAATCTTCTAATAGGATTTTTTTTTCCTCCACTGAGTACTTATACTCTAAAGACAATGCAAATTTAAACTACAGCGATAAAACATTCATTTGTTGATGTTTTTTTTTTTTTTTTAACACATTTTTATCACGATTATCATTAAGTGGCAACTGGTGACATAAGCTGCTGATGAAAAGTAGATAAAATATATGATTTGATTTTTGGTAAACATACAGAAATGTAACTTTTTTTTAATAGTATTTTTCTCTAAACTTTTTTTTATGTTATACTAATCACAGTTATAAATGTGTATATAATATAAATTTTTTGCATGCACTTGATATGAAACTACAAAGAAAAAAAAAACTAAAAACAATATGTTTTTGCATATTTTCACCCATAAATAAATTCAACACGTCAGTATAATTACTGTTGGGAACTGAGAGCACACTGTAGATCTGAGTTGGGTCTTTCAGGCTGAGCAGAGGCAGCGGTTCACACTTAATCAGCATCTTGAATGTGTCATTCGTCTCACATCCTTGGTGCTTTGCTTTTGCCCTACAGCGCTGCATCCGAGTACAGTGTTTCATTTGGTGCTCATTACGCGCACTGCATGGAGACGACCAAATATTGAGTTTTTGCTGATGTTTCCATGGCGACACGCCACCGAATGGAAAGAGTTGAGGTGTGCGGTGTACTTTGCCTTGAGTGACTGTATAGAACTGGATGACTCTTCCAGTCAAGATAGAGGACGGAGGCCATTTATGGAATCCACCTCCTCCAGCCTGCAGCCAACAGCCACAGCACATTTGTGTGCTGCGTGACACACTGACGGCTGTAAACTATGGCAAGCTGCATTTAATATTTAGGTAGTTTATCCAGTTTATGTACACTTTTTTTTTTTAGAGTATTTACCCTCTTGAATGGCAAACACTGGAACCCATTATACGTGAAGCCTGAAGACAAATGATTTGTCCCATTTTCAAGTAAGAGGTCTTAATTCTGCTGTCCAAGTGTGGAATTTTAATCCCATCAATTTAAATACACCAGGATGCCTAGATGCACATAATATTTGCTCTGCTGGCTGATGGAAATCAGAAAGCCACCGATTTTTCATCATGACATCTTAAAATGTGAAAGACGTAGTTCCCTCTATTGTTAATATAAGCGCCGTCTGCTGTCACCGCCACTCCCTTCCCAACATAATGGAGCTTCAGTTGTCAATATCTGAGTGTCCTGCTTTCAGGGGAAAATTAATCTCTGGTGACTAAAATTCATGATGAGATGTGTGAATAATTCACAGGCTCTTGCTTATCTGACCTTGACTTGTTTTTGTGCCGTTTGTGTGTGCACACAACTAGCTGGGAAGTGCTGCGCTTCCTGCTGTCAAACCTGCGCTGGTGGATGGAGGAGTACTGCTTTGATGGCTTCAGGTTCGACGGCATTACCTCCATGCTGTACCATCACCATGGCATCGGTAAGACTGGTTGATCTGTGCGTACGCAAGCGAGACTTGCTTTTCTCTGCAACAACGGTGCAGTTTTTACGTCAGAATGCATAGAGTTGGGAAACAGTCTTGGAAAACTGACTTATCTAACATACAGTTTGGGAAAAATGCCTCACTTTTAAAAGAAAAGAATAATAGAAAGTTTTTCACAGTTGTCCTTTGCAACCATAAACTTCCTTGTGTTGGGATTTTTTTTCTTTTGTGAAAGATCAGCATAAACTAATGCATGACTGTAGAAAACAGGGTGGAAAAAGATGCACTGTTTTCACTTTATTTGACTAATTGAATTCTGAAAAGTATGCATGCATTTGCTTTGAGTGCTTTTCACTGTGATACCCAGAAATAAAATCGAGTCCACGTGTTAAAATATCAGTATTTACCTGTCCACCTAAACTGACAGACCAGGCATATATTAGAGAGCCAACTGAAAGGTTCATAGTGACTCTGGAAGACCTGCAGAGATCCAACTCTCAGGTGGTTAGTCATGCTGTCTATAGATGCATGTTTTGTGAAGAAGCGGTAAAACAAAGTTGTTGCTGGAAGAAGCCATAGTTTGTTAAAAGACATGTTGGTGACAGAGCAGACAAGTTGAAGAAGTTGCTTGAGTCAGAAAATGTCAAAGCCTTCAGCTTACAGGCAGAAGCACAATGTGCGATCCAAAACTATCGCTGCATACTTAACACACCATCCCTGTAGGTAAATATGGTAATGCAACATGATATAGTGTGGATGGTTTTCTAGGAAGACAAGGAAGGTGGTCAGAATTGATTGGAACTTCCAGCAGGACAGAAACCCTATAGCCAGAGCTACAGTAGGATATTTTAGATGAAAGTGTCTTCATGTCGTAAAATGATCAAAAATCCAAATTCAGCCAAAAAAATCCAATTTGGAATCTCTGGCAAAACTTCATGTTCAGAGACTCGTCATAAAAATGTATATTCACACTTTTCCAGATGCTTGTTTTCTTAAAATAATCTGAACATTTCATCGTTTTTCTTCCACTGTGTATTGGTTTGTGTTGGTCCATCTTGCAAGATCCCAGTAAAACACTTTAAAGTTTGTGGTTGTAATGAGAAAAAGGTCAAAATGTATTAATACTTTTTTCAATGCAGTGTAAACCAGTTCCGTTAGAAATGAAAACTTAGTAATGAGAAAAAGGTCAAAGGGTGTCAATACTTTTTCAAGGCAGTGTAAAGCAGTTCCGTTTGAATTGAAAACTTAGTTTAAACCGGCCCGAAATGCTGGAGGTAAAATTTGACAAACGGAGGAAGTGAAAATAGTTGTATCACTTAGAAAAATAGATCTGGTCAGTTTGGAAGTTGGGGTGGAAAGCATGATGAGTGTTCACTGTGTGGGTGTTTACCCTTCAGGCACTGGCTTCTCGGGGGACTACAATGAGTACTTTGGCCTACAAGTTGATGAAGAATCTTTGGTGTACCTGATGCTTTCCAATCACATCCTCCATAGTCTCTATCCAGACTGCATCACTATTGCAGAGGTAAAAACACACATCCGCACACGTTTTGCAAAATGCACTGCCTGTAGCTATTATTAATTAAAAGCACTTATTAGGCAGGCATATCCTACTTATTTATTTATTTTTTTTCCGTTGCTGTAATTAAAAGTTAATGTAAAAAAGCGATCTGGATCAGTGATTCTTGGGCATTTTTATAGCTCAACACATAAATTATACAGCCTGTAGTGATGGGATTAGCGTTTACTTGAAGGGAAACACAAAAAAGTAGTTTTACACAGTAGGATATCTCTGCAGGATGTGTCTGGGATGCCTGCCCTCTGCAGAAGAGTGGAGGAGGGAGGACTTGGCTTCGATTATCGACTGGCGATGGCGATTCCTGACAAATGGATTCAGGTAAGAGGGTTTTGTTCACTTGAATGCATTCTTTTCACAAACCAAATCATCAGTTCAAATTCTAGAAATGAACACTGTGATGCTGCTTAAGTCAAATGCTGTGAACATTACATTTCTACGATAGCAACTTCCAAGAATTTGTCACATTTGAATAATTTATTTTATTGTGATTTCATGTGGAAGATCAACACAAAGTGGATTATAATTATTTATGGCAAAGAAAATGATGCGTGGCTTTCGATTTTTATTACAAGTGAGAATCCGTTTGTCTTCAACTTCAGTGTTTTGCAGTTCACTTCTAGTTTTGCACATGTGGAGACTGAAATCTTTGCTCATTTTGCTTTAGAGGCTCAAGAAAATTCAGGTTGGATGTAGAGCTTTTGAGAGTAGAAATTTTCAAGTCTCAGACTTGCGAATTTCAGACATAAAGTCCAGACTTTACTTTGACTTGACCTTTCTAAAATATGAATATGAATAAGTTTATACCATTCCATTGTGGCTTTGGAGGTAAATGTCCTGCGAGAAGGAAATCTTTCTTCCCAATTTGACATCTTTTGTCCTGTTTTTAGATCTCTCCATCTTCCCGTCAGCTGTCGGCTCTAGCATCCCACAGCATGATGTTGTATAAATTTAAATTTGTGGACATGAAAAAAGTGAGAAAAAAATCCAGGGAAGTCATATCATGACTATTTTAAATAAGTGCTGCTCTTCCACCAAACGTATAACAATGTATTTGTTTCGTGAAATCATGACACACATCCTTACAGCCGCTGGATTCATGATGGAAAACAGGTCTGTTTTTTGGGTGGTTTTATAGAACAAGTGATGTAAAACAGAGTCTTGTGCTGAGTATTTCTCCTGTGTCACCTGGACCGGCCGAAAGAAGGTTAAAGTGATTGCTCTTCTCAAAGCTTTGCTAATTTATTTTTCTTTATTCTCCAATGATTCTTCCTGCTGTGCACTAACATTTTTTTTACCCAGCAGAGACACAGCTGTGAATAAATGTGTGATGCAGGCAGTTATTATGAAAAAATAAAAACGCACAGTCATCTTTGTTTGATCAGTAATTCCTGTCTTTCCATACCTGTAATTTTGTGGGAAGAGGAATAAAGATAAACTTAATTATTTTAACATAAAGGTCAACTTCCAGGCTTCTTTATTGGAACTAGTAGAAAGGCAGGCTGTCGCCTCATGTATTAACTTGTAATGTATCCTAACGTGGGATTGCCTCATGCACTGTTCAAACAGAATATTATTAATATCATATTTATCTTGTCAGAATATCTATAAAGATCATAATCTCTTTTTTTGCACATTCCTACAGAATCATCAGAGAGAAACAATTCGTAGTTTTACCTTTAAACATATCAGCCTACTTCCCATGCTTCTCTTTGAAGATTATTTTCTTGAGCACAAATTGTTTTTTTTTGTTCTATGAACACCGCTGTCTTTGAAGCCTGTGACCTTTATTATAGTTTGAGTTCATAAGATAGAACCTTGTGAAGAGCATCACTATTAATTGACACTGAATAGGAACATTCTGAAAATACATTCTTTATGAGATTCATTGCCAGTATGAATCCATTGACTTATAATATGGACTTTATTAATTTCCATTGGGAGGCCAGATAAATCTTGATTGGTTTCAGAAAACTGCTGTGTATTGGAAAGCAGGTGAAAACTTTTTCTTAGCAATGTCTTGGAGTGAAAAGATTATTGTTTTTGCAGATTATTAAATACAGCTCAATCTAAATTTATTTATACGCCTGGTATTTTTAAAATTATTTCCATTCAATAAGTTTGTTCTTGATTAGAAACTCGAGCCACTTTTACAGTTTATTTTAATATTGCAGCACAAATTATTTACAGCTGTCAATGCTTTTTTTTTTGCTACACTTTTTCCTTTCACCCAACTTTTCATAAATATGTTTGGAGCAGCACTCTGTGAACAGTTAACTTCAGTACCAATGACCTCAAGCACCCTACTGTCCTTTTTGAGGGTGTCAGTCATTCTCTGCTGGACAGTTGTCATGTCAGCTGTCTTCCTAGCAACCGTGTCAGCAATTCTACAGCACTAATAAATTCAAATTCCTTTTTTATTAGCTGCAAGCTGTAGTTCTCAAAATTAATAAAAACAAGTGAGTGTCTAATGAGTCTATAAAATTTATGAAATGTACTTTTGTAATTAAATTTGTGAATTAAGTTATACTATTATGCCCACTATTGAAGTAGGTTTAACACTTGTTTTATAAATGTTTTCATTTCATTTCAATAATTTTATTTTAATTAATGACCTGCTCTCCCTTTGCAATCAAACTCATTCATTTTTTATTTTTATTTTTTACATGACAGGAGCACTGTCAAAAAAAAATGACAAGATTATCCAGCGTGTTACTACTCAACAGTGCATCTGTCTGCAGGGGAAATAATGGGCACCAAACATTCACAAATCCTCCACAACAACTGTTGAAGCACCCTTTGGTTGGACACTTCAGTCCGAACTGCCACTGCGAAAGTGCTTAATAGCCCACAATGGGAAAACATTGTTTATAACGCTTCAGTCATCAGGTCCATAACTTTGTGATGGTAAAGCCAAGTAGCAGAGGGAGGGAGCTGGGTGGTGGTGGAGGGGTTTAACATGCACACCCAATCCTTCATGCACAGATAAAGCTGTTTATCTCAAATCTTTCTCCTGCTGTTTCTAGATGAGCTTACACACTGTCAGAATGTTTGTGTTCTGACAAAGGCTGTTTTGATAAAAAAAAATGCCACCGATTTATTGTTGCTTTAAAACCGTTGTTTTTTTTGTTTGTTTGTTTTTATTTTTTTTTAATCATCAAGTATTTTGTGTAGTCAATTTGGAAAAACGTATAGCCAGACAGTATGTTATGTAGGGAGGTACGTGTATGGGTTCGGCTGGCGGATGAGTGAAGATTGTTCTGTGTGTGTGTTTGAAGAACGTAGAGGCCGTTTTCCTAAGCTTGAAGAAAAGCGCTGATTGCAGAATAGCTAAAAAGGTTGGCTGTTGCAACGTTTTTATGGAAAGCATATTTCTTTTGCTACGGGTCCACAGCGAATTTTAAAATATTTACTCATATTTTAGGGTTGGGGAGGGCTGGGGAGCAAGATGGAGAGTATGACCTCAGCTCAGCATGCATGCACTACGGCTTCTTGTGTTTCCCAACGGGGGGAGTCAATGCATCGTTAATCAAGTCTGTCTCTCACAGCGGTTGGTTTTACTCAGCGTCGGGTTTGAAGGGAGGAGAAAAGGAGGTGAGAGATCTAGTCCATGACTTGACCTTCCTCTGTGATGCTGGAAGTAGCTGTGCAGCCTGCAGAGCTTGTACCTCCGAGGCTTCGCTCAATTTTTCCCGAGAACCCTTCTTGAGAGGTTGCTCTTGCATTTACTTAAGGCATTGCAAGCCTTTTTTTGTTATTGTTGTTGTTTGTTTGGTGTTTGTTTTGAAGCTACTCATTGTTACATGTTTTAATTAAATTTGTAGCCTCCCTAAGGAAAGTGGATGCTGGAGGCAGAGCAAAATGTTCTCCATATCTGTGCAGGGAAGCATTCATATGAACATGCTGTGGTATAGTCAGTGAAGTGCATTCAGGGCTAGCCTCGCCTCTTCTCACAGAGTGTCAATTAGGGAGGGATTTGAATGGACTGAAGTGGAGCCTCCAGTGAGGTATATGTTGCAGAAAAGGAGAATTGGAGCTGCAAGGGAGGGCGAGACAGGAGGAAACAGAAGGAAAGAGAAACAAAGACGCAGAGCAACAGAGCTGCGAGCTTATTTATAGATTCACATGTGTGCATGGATGAATCTCTCTCAGTTCCTCGGCTGGGGCCCCCATGCTGCGTTTTGTCCTCAGCATGACTGATTGATATGACTCATTTACTGGCTGCAGAAGGCTGTTAGGACCAACAGACTGTGAAAAATTAAGATGTCCTAATGAGAAGGACCAGATAAGGCGCGGTGGCACAAGTTGGGATGATTCGATCTGATTATGACCATAAAATGCTGTCACTCCTAATGGATAATGTTACAAAGCCCTCTAATTTAACAAGCACCCTTCCCTCAAGCTACAATAGATTGAGATGTAATTGAAACAATTAGAGGCAGAGGAGAAAGAGGGCTGCATGGTGGCGGCTAGGAGATGAGAGGTTGATGCTGAGAATTCTCCGGCATCCCTCCGCTTCTCTCGGCTGTTCAACTTGAATGACCTCCGAGTCAATTGTCTCAATTTTTGCTTCTGTTCCTCCATTTATTTTAATTGAATGAAAATATCAGTTTGAACAGCTCCCCCTTATTAGTTTCAGGGGAGGGAAAGGGAAAGGAGAAAAAAAAATCCATTTCTTCTCTGAGTCACTCCGCTCTGTCCATCATGCCAGAAACACTTTCAATTAATATGACTTAATAAAATTCAGGCTGTCGGCGAGCAATGATGGAGCTCGGCTTGTTTACGTAAACATGCTGCGGGCTTTATCGCCAGCCTCTCGCTCCGACCTGCTCGGCTGGTGTCGCCCTCCGCGCGTCTGCTTTTAACAGCAGCAGCATTTCAGTTTTGTCCAGCTTAATTGCACTTTGAGGCCACCTCTGCTTGGTGTTAACAGGCTTTTGGCAAGGCTTTTTATAGCAGAAACTGTGACATGACCCAAAGTGGGCCTTTTTAGCCAAGCAAAGTCCACCGATGTTTCTGTTGGCAGAACCTTTTGTTAAGTTGTGAAGTTATGTGGACGTTTGTGTTGGAGGATGAAGCGATGCGTGCTTTTTTAAAATTTTTTTAAAATCTTTTTTTAACGTAGCCCAACCAGTTAAAATGACTTTTCATGGCGTACCTGATGAAACTTTAAAAGTTCAGAGGAAGTTTATTTTTGATGGTCTACTTGGTACCTAGTTCTAGTACAAGGAACTGAACTTAGAAATATAATGTTTTTTATAAGCACTAAAATTAAATGTTAATGTATATATATATCACATCCGCAGGTCAAAAGACTGGGGAGGACTCATGTTGAGGTCCATTGCAAGCTCAGAAAGAGATTTTTTTTTTCTGTTTTAAACTCAGCACCACACCATTTCCAGCCAGTAATTCATAAAAAAATAATTTCCCTTTGTGTTTAATAAAGTATATTCATTCATTCATCCATTCATTCATTCGATAAGAGGCTGATTGCATTTTCCCTTCTACAAATGAAATTATTTTTTCTGAAAAACTGTTTTTTTTTCTTCCAATGTTTTTTAGTATCTTTGTCTTGTATTTAAATGTGTTTGACCTGAAATGTGACAAACAAGCAACGAGGGTAAATACTTTCTTCATAGCGTTGTAATAAAAGTTGACAAGTCAGCTTAGGGGAGCTGAAGAGCAGAGAATCAGTGGAGATTTGATGTCAATGCACAACAGCTCACAGAGCATTCACAATATAGTAGCAGCAGTGTTTGTATGACATGATGACATGTCCACATAGGTAAAAAAAGAAAAAAAAACCCTGCTGCTCAGATCAACCTAAAAAATGTAAAATTGGGGCTAAAAGCTAAACCTTTCTCCGCCATTAAATCCTTTCCAGCTCTGCGTGAGAGCCTCTTAAATCAGTCACAGCATGCCAGTGGCAGCAAAATGACCTCATCCTGCACGGCAAGACTTTTTTATTTTATTATTATTTTATTTCTAGCTCTGTCTAATTAATCTGGGCACTCTGGTTGGCTCCTGACAGCAGGCTTGTAAAGTAAGATTTGTGCACTGCTCATTATCATTGATGAAGTGGAGTGTCAGCGGTGCCAGGAAGCTCGGCTGGCCGGGGCTGATGCGGGTGAGCTGGTGGTAGGGAAGTCATCAACCCGTTCACTTCTGTCTCTGCTCCGACAGTCCCACTCCAAAATTAATTGCTCCCAGACCACTTTTGCGGTTGAATTGAATTGTAATGATTCATAAAGAAGTGTAAAATGTCTGATTGTACGTAGATGTGGAGGCAGCCTTGACGATCTCTCGGGGACTGCTGGTAGATTCATTTGTTCAAGAAAAGCCTTGAGGAGACATATAATTTTATCAGTAGTTATGTTATTTATTTATTTATTTATTTTTAGAAACTACATTTGTGGATTTTATTAGTGTGTATAAGTACGTATTAATAATTCAGTGTTGGTATGGGAAGTCCACATTGTGAGTAGACAGAAATTTAAAACAAAAATGCATGACATAAGCTAATTTATTTGCTTTAAAATGGCTTATTCTATTGTTAATTGTTCCATTGCTAATTTCCAATGGAACAAGTGAACGTATGGACAAATGGTGACACTATAACAACTATAGGCCAAACTAGTTTGCAATGCATGTCCTCCTGTGCTGTTAGCAACATACAGCAATCCAAAAGACAATAAAACATTGCAGTAAAAAAAAAAAATCGTACATAACATAAATTCTAAAATTAATGTAAAACAAACAAGAGCCATCATGGGCTCTCTCTTAGAAAAACTACACTCGCCAACTGCTGATATTAATTTTAGCAATCTCCATTTTTTTTTTCTGTAGGAACTGTATTTCACAACTTTCCAGACCTAGTTTTGCTGCATTCACTTTTTTGAATTTTTTTTATTATTATTTTTATTTTTTGGTCAATCCAAAAGCTGTCAGTCCTTTGCTATCTATTCTAATTCAAGAATTACAATATATGGTACAGAATAGCTTTGAAGAGACAAATGGAACAAGCAATTAGTTGCCTATTCTTAAATAGTTGGATTGTTTGTGTTTTTTACATTTTACTGTTGATATTTTATATTGGTCTTATCTCAAAGAGTTTCTAAGTGTGTAGCTCTAGGTTCTGAAAATGTGTCAGCCTTTCAAGGTGTTAAAACCTCTGAGATTCTGTTGCAAGCATAAAAAGAATTGCCCCAGTAAATGTCTTTGGTGGCAATGGCAATGACTATAGCCACACAAGGCAAAGGTGAAGAAAATTGAATGTGAACAGATGCTGATATAGAGAGGCGTATTGCCTTTATTTAGGGGGACCAGTCAGTTCATCTCAGACATATTGATCGGCACAATTTACTCTCTTTACTCAGAGGATTATGGCTCTGTAGAGTAATATAAAGGTTTCCTGACGTGTCAATCAGCTGTCACTGCCAATTCCACTGAGCAGACTTCAGCCTGTCTCTGAAATGGGTTTGCCGAGTCACCCACCTCTCAGACAGCTGCATGTCAATTGCCAAGGATTCTTGGAGGACATTTTTTATTATTTTTTTTTTCATATTCATAATGATTCTGAGGGTTTCCAGCCTCCCTCGTCTTGATTGAATTATCTTTGTTCTCGGTGCACTCACATGATCTTTTTCCCTACCCGCTTACTTTGTTGTTGCTTTTGTATACTTTTTGTATGCAACGTTTGAACAAATTCTTTATTGTGATACCGTCTTGAAAGACGTGCCTTGAATGCATGCTTTCGTGACCTCTTATCTTCTCCTGACCTTTTGAAAATGACTCAATTGGCAGTAAGCGAGCATGTTGACTTGCCAGTGCAGTGCCACCGGTTGGATTTATTGTTGAATCCTTCCATTGGATGAGAGGTTCTGACCTTGCCCATCTTGAGTTTGGAGAGCTGATGCCTTACTACCCATGGGCTGTAGTGCAGTTATTAAAAACTCCATTACCACCATTTATAGGTAGACATAACTCACAGTGCGGATATAGAGATGTCAAAACAGAGATTGATCTTGGTAAGAAGTGTAACCCAGAGAAAACTTGGGAAAGGTAGAAAGACTGTCGGAACTGAAATACTGAGCTGAAGGCATCAGTCAGTCTGAAAAGATCTTTCAGCTATACATCTATCATACCCTTTTTCAATAAGCCCTCTCTGTCATTGTGTAGATCCTGAAGGAGTTAAAGGATGAAGAGTGGGACATGGGTAATATTGTCTTCACGCTGACCAACAGGCGGTATGGAGAGAAGTGCATAGCATATGCAGAAAGCCACGACCAGGTACTCATTTAATCCTATCTCACTTTACGCTGCATGCAGTCAGCCTCTTTTTCTTCTGTGAATAATGAAATATCACACACATTTTCAGGCCCTGGTTGGTGATAAAACCCTGGCCTTCTGGCTAATGGACAAAGAGATGTACACCAATATGAGTACCATGGTTCCCATGTCGCACATCATCGACCGTGGAATGCAGCTGCATAAGATGATCCGCCTCCTCACACATGGCTTAGGTGGAGAGGGATACCTGAACTTTATGGGTGAGTCATCATTGTAACAGAGAATCTATAGTTCCAGGGGTGTATGAGTTGCACTTTTTTGCCAACATATATATTTTAAAAAATCCAATTGTGCCATGTTTTTATTTTGTCTTGTATTAGGCTATTTGTGTTACTGCTGCAAATAGAGGCGACGTCCAATTAAAAATGTTGGAAAATAACTACTGATAAGACAAACAATTTTTTTTTTCTTGCAGCACCATGTTGTAAAGAATGAGGCCTGATTACTTTTATTTCAAAAAGCACTTCCTGTGCACAGCATGATAATAGCTTGTCTGACATGCACATTTACTAGTGGCTTCCCATTACGTGCTACAGCACAGTTCTACTCTGCACGGCTCTTCCCCGCATCATTTTCTACAGCAGACAGTAATTTCTCAACCTGCTCCGCTCTCGATAATTCCACTGTCTGTGAAGCTTCAGTAGCATAGATGCTTAAATTCCCTGCATCCGTTGGTAATAATAAGGCTTACTTGTATTTATTTCTTTTTACTTGTTTTTTTTTTTATCTGAGGTTTGTGAGGTGGTTGGTGATTGATTTGAGAATTGAAATCTAAAATCACTGTGTTTAATCAGTCTTTTTAGTAATAGTTATCTAGCATGATTTCTTTAAATTTAGAAACATAACATTTTTGTTGCACCTAAAGAATAAGATGAGGGAGTACTTGTTGAATGAATCGTGTCTGAATAATCTTATTCAGTTTCTTTCCTTGATGTTGTTTTTTGTGATCGATTGAAGCCAAAATTTAAACTGAAATAAAAAAATCAAAGTATTTGTATAGCTTCGAATAAGTTTAGAAATGCAACTATTGCACAATTTTACAGCCACACAAGTTACTGCCATCTGCTGAGGTTCTTACGTAAGAGATGTTGTAATGCATAAACAATTTGACAGATTGAAAAAAAACACACACAAAAAAAAGAACTGCATTACCACCAATACTGTTGTCCTGAAGGGAAAGACCTGGCCAGTAGATTTCCACAGCACATTTACTCAATTAAAAGAAACTGAAGGGCAGCATTTTATATTTTTTTAGTTCAACATTTGTTTTATGAATAAACTAAAGATAAACCAAAGCAAGATGCTGCCGCCTCCGTAATTAACAGTAATACTGGTGTCAACCAGGTGATGAACAGTGCCTGTTTTTCTTCAGAAATGAGTCTTATCTAATCTACAGAGCATCCCTGTGTTTCCACACTTTTTTTTATTCATGACTATATGGAGATAAGAGGGATTTTTGGGTCAGTGATGCTTAATCTTTTTTGTACCATTAGCACAATTTGTGCTTTTGTACAATCAGATTCTGGAAGTCTACAGACAATTCATTTGACTTTATTGCTTGGTTTTTATTCTGATATTCTAACTTTCACAGGAGATTTGAACAGTTCCAAATCCTGTTCAGCTGACTGAATTTAAATCAGGTAAACCTAAATCAACTTGCAAGATCGTCTCAAGGATAATCAGTGGAAATCATTGAGTAATAGTAATGATTCATAATACTTAATATAACCTATTGTGTTTACAATTAAAGGGTTTTATACTTTCCTAAATTACCCAAAACATGTTTTCAGTGTGTTACTGTAGACTATTTTGTCAAGATTGAAGTTGAAGGAACAACACTTAAATCAGTTTTAGAATACATCTGGTGTAAATGTTTCAAGTTTGCACCATTATTGCATTCTGTCTCATTGCACACAATGAGGTTTTGTCACCTCATTGTGTGAGGTGACAAAACGAATCATTCCGTAGTGAACTTTGATGTCGTCCTCCCTAATTAGGTCATGTTTTACAATCGGGGCACATATTTGTGTTGTTCAGGTGACATTAAAATGCTGAAGAGGTGATCAAGGTCATTACATGGCAGCTCGCACTTTTCTCCTCCATTAAAACAGGCGAGGAAAATGCTTTTGGATCCCTGTCATGCACTGTAATCCAGCTGCATTTGAGCGTTTGCCCCCGGGCAGACACAACGCTCCCCTAAGTGTTCAATGAACAGATAGAAAAATACATTTACTCTCCTGTCTTTCACAGCGAAGCAGGCGGTTTAAGACAAGCTGCTGCGCAGGGAAGAGCAAACAAACGTTCCTTTAGAATAAATAGTTCAACGGCTTATATGGAGATTGTATATATGAATGTGTCTTTTTGTGGGCAATGTATTTTAACTACCGTTTTTGTATTTGTCATTAGTTGTTTAATTTCAAGATTAGCTGCATTACTTTTTAAAACATGAATTTTATTCAGTCCCATAATAATTTAAAAGAAAATGCAACACAAAGGGCTCACTTGTCTAATTTGTTGTTTCCTTTTCAGAAAATGTGTGTGTGTGGAAGAGCTGAGTGGAATCACAAGAAGCTCTTTGAAGTTGAGTTGACCCCACTTCCCTGAACTGATTGTGAATTGTGGGACAAAAATCAGATAGATTGCTTTTATTCCCTAAATGGACCCGCTCTGCAGTCACTGTTGAGATGCACCTCATTTGCAACTCATCATCTGAACCGGAGCATGACTTTATCAGCTCCTGCTGGTAAAGATAATAAAGTCATAATTAATTACATACTGTGGGAAGTTGACCTTGGCTGCAAGGAATGCAGTTCCTTGATTTTGAAACACTCAGATTTAATGTAAATTGTAATGCACCTTTGAATGCATTACAAAAATATTCACACTCCTCGAACTTTCCTTGACGTTTTGTCTCATTACAAACAAAAATTTAAATTTGGTGGTGATCTTATGTGATAGACCAGCACAAATTGTAGCATAATTGTGTTGAACAAAAGCTATTCATGGTATTTAAGCAAATACACATTTAAAAAGGTGTGACAAACATTTGTATGAAGGTCCCTTGAGACAAAGCTTAGGAGAATCAACTTTTGCTCCTTTTAAATCTGCAAGTCTTGTGGTGTGTAATGTTATAAGTCTTTAAATTGAATTTTTTTTACCTATTCTGTATGTGGAACATCTGGGAATTAGATCTGGATTTGAACTTGGACCTGGTCTTTCTGTCACATGAACCATTCCATTGTAACTTTTGTTCATGGTTATTTTCCTCCTGGAAAACACTCGATTAAACAATGTCTTTCTTTTTGCCGCTCTTGCGTGATAGCAACATTTATAAAGCACACAACTTCCATGGATACTTCTGTGGAGGAGAGTTTAGATCAAGTCTAAAAAACCAGACCCGGCCTGTAAGCTCTGTGTCTGATCTCTATCCGACAAAATCCAGCAGTGTAACTTCTACAGCTTTTAGCTTTTGGTTAAGACCTTCCAGCTCCATTTTGGCGCTTGTAGTAGCCGCAGGGTGAATAAATTGCAAATTACATGGGGTGTGTGAGTGATAGGAGCGGAGTTGCATTCACATTTACCGTGCATTTACTGCAGTGTAGTGTTCCTGTTACAGTCTAATGAACTTCTGCACCTGACTTTCTTCCTCAACTGAGTAAGTATCCAAATCCTCTATTTAATAACAGCTTTATGCAGCGCATTGTCGTTTTCTCTGTGCTGTATATATTGTAGGCTTATTAAATGCACCACAGAAGCCTTAGCCCGACCCAATCATCAAGCAAAAATTTTACATTTTTATCAAGCTTGATATTTTGGTTTGGATTGGACTTTGGTCATAAATCTAAACTCTGCTCTACCATGGGATTTTTGGCTGTGTCTGACTTCTGAAGCCAATATGTTGCATTAGATTTTATGGAGGGACACTAGCGTAGGTGGTGTGGAATAGAAATGGACCCCAGATTGGAGATTTCTTTCCATCCACCAGAGGATTTGGTTCCCTGGTTTTAACTGAACTCTTTAGTTCTGACAGATATTTTTACCTGCCCTGGATTTCAGCACAAGTCTCTGTTCCCCTTGGTGGTGTGTGTTACTGTAAGATTTTCCGCTGCTTGGATGAACGTGTTGGGGGAGGTTTGGAGAGAGCACAATCAAAACAGCTTTTCTCTTTGGATAGCTCTAACTGGACAGCTTTTAATGATTAGAATGTCAGAGGATTGACCCCATGTGGGTTGCTGAAGGACAGTTGAAAGTAATTATATCTGATTCTTTGGCGAAAGCATTGCTGAAAGGCACTCTCTGCTGCTCTCTTGGTGCTTTGACTCCCCCACGGATTTCTGTGCCACATTCATTTTCAGTTAATCATTACAGATTCAGAGTGATGAAGAGATGAGTGATGAATACCTTCAAAGTTTATTTGACAGTGATCTGATTAAGTTCACTGAATTTCTATAAAACAAACTATGAAGTTGCACCCATTTGAATTAATCTCAAACTTATACAACTTTAATTACATTTAAAGATGTATTTAATAGCATTTACAAAGATTGTATCTGAAGATAGATACAGTGTCCTTTTTAAAATGACACCTCAGCCTGACAAAGTAATAATGTTACCCCTCTCAATATAAAAGGGTGCATTTCATAGATGATTTCGAAAGCACCATGATTGCTTAAGAGGTTGGAAAGAACTTTTAGAGGCTTTAACTACTCTTGAAGTAAATGTCATCCCCACCCTGTCGGGACTGTGAAATGTTTTCCACTCACATGTTGGCTAACATGTAATCACAGGGAAAGCCCTTTAAATCAAAGCATGTCGAGATCCTTCCTAAATCTGAGAAGTAACTAAATAATTATGTTACCTTTATTCAACCATTTAAATCATCTGTGTTCATTCCTGCATTACACTATTATTCAATTTTGCAAACAAATGTAAAATTATTAAACATAAATTTATCCTAATTGGCCTTTCCATTGTTTTGTTTTTTTTAGTTAATGTCACAAATTGGGCTCAAATTTGTGGCAAATTACAACCAAGCAGGGCTTTTAAGATTCTTGATTGGGTGGCAGTCTGTTAAGTCTCCAAGCACAAGATGCATTTTCAGCATTAATCTAAGAAAATTAATTTTGATCGTTTTTCAAAAGTATATTGGTTCACTCTTTTCTATTTACTAATGTTTGAGTTTAAGAATATCTAGAACTAGTGTTATTACGCACTGGTAGACACTACCAGCACTTTTAAATTTTATCCCGCTATTTTCCAGAGGTCGGTGTGTACCGGGACTTTTTTCCGGTGTTGTAACAGGTGTTAACAGGTCTGCGTTTCCCCAGCAGTATGTTCACCCCCCCGACAGTTCCACCTGCGCAAACAGCAAAAAACCTGTATGTGCCACCAGCAGTCTTGACTTTTGCAGGCAGCCTCTTATGGGAGGTATTGTCGAAAAATGTGATAAGCAAAACTTACAAAACCCAGAAACGGAAAAAATGGGACATGGAACAGAACAAAGAAGTAGATGTGATTCAGGGCATGAAAACAGAGACTCCAACACTCAATAGTAGAAAATCAAGGGCTTATATGATTGGTGGACCTGGTGAAACACGGAGATGATGAGACAGGTGAATGGCACAAGTGATTATTACTGGTGAATACAATAGAAACGGCAGGCAGACTAATAACAGGAGAGGAACTAAAGAGGACATCATAAAGTATGCTAACACAAAGTACAAAATTCAAGAACAAACTTAATAAACATATATGGCAAGACCTATTCAGTAATGATTAATATATGTGACTGAACAAAACATGGCAAGAAAGAGAACTGAAATGAAACACAGTAGATCATGAGAGGGAAATAAATATTCAGGGAGGGAAACAACAATTAGCTATGAAATAGACCTCAAAGAAAGAATTAGGAAACTATGAAGCATTAATCATCCATAAGAAACAATCAAAGCGAAAGTCAAAAAGCCAAACACAAAACAATTATGGCACAACTGTGAAAGCTCAAACATCCAAGTAAACACAAAGTAGTGCTCTGTCATCTATCCATCCATCTAAATAGATAAATGGATTTTTTTTTTTTTTACATAATGGGTAAGATGATATTGCTAACGTGCCATGAGCTGGTTGAGGCCAGACCTAATACTGAGAAAAATACATTTTACAGACCATAATAGTAATAAAGGATTTATCATTTCTTTGTGTTTTAAGGAAATATCTTTTTTCTGTTATTTTTCATGTCAATGTTAACACCATGAAGCTTTGAACTTAACAAGTGACTCAAACACTTTGGATTTGACTTGTGGGTTTGATTAAAAACTAGCTTTGTTTTTAATCAAACAAAGTAATTTCTGTACAAGAAAAGTATTGCACTACAGATTAATAGACAGCTCTATATGAATATATCACACACGTTTCTCTTCCATATTTGTATGACATTAAGAGAAATACTGGCACTTTTTTCCCCAATTAATTAAAGGACTGTCTAGAACTGATGTTTAATCTATCAAAGCGTAAAGATGTTCATCCAGAGCAAATAATATATATTTTTTCCTAATTAAAATGAATTCTGACTTAAAAATATAATGCTCCTATCTTATTAAGATAAGGGTATATAGGGTATTGTTCAGGTATTTCATCCTGAATAATATTAAATCAGAGTTAATATATGCTTAAAGACGCTCTTGAAATGTTTCCAAGGTTAGGCCATTGTGAGAGTGTTTGGGGAAAATACTTTAGGGGAAAAAAACATAAGAAAATCAAGTAAATCTGAGATGACTCGCCATGTCACTGGATCAATAATGGCGGAGTCATTTAGCCTGTGCTGAGCAAGAGCAAATTGTTTGAGCTAGCAAATCAATTTGAAGTGCATAGCCTAGAAAAACCATTCATTTACTCATGACCACTAGCAAACACCACAGAGCAAGAGGACAAAGGGAGTGTTCGTATTCTGTGTGCCGATGGATGGATACAGTAAAAGATGTTGGAGCGTCAATGACATAAAAGCACCAAGTGGCGTGGCGCTAATGAAATGCTTCAGTGGGTTTATCATTACATCAACAGGGACAAAATGAAAGTGCTCTCACTTCCTGACTTTCAGGGCTCACGGAGACTTAAGATAACCTTGCAGATTTACAGTCTAAGTCTGTGAGCTGAAACTTCTCCCACCTCTTTGCATTCACAGAGGACTACAGTGCAACAGGCAGCCATTATATTGCAGCCTTGAAGAGTGAATTGAAAACCGGCACTTCTTTCTCATACATTTCAAATATATAATCCCTCTTAGAGCTGACTGTTCTTGCTTGCTTGGGGATTCGGATGAGTGTGCCCGTCCCGCCTCTGCTGTTTAACCAGGAACAGTTTGTTTTTAATGTGCAAACTGGGAGTGGAAGAGACATTATCATAATAACAAGAGATAAATCTAAAACAATTCATAATAATTTGAGTATAACATCTGTAGCTTTTTTTTTTGTTGCTGTTGTATTGCTCTGCATCTAAAACCTGTTGTGACTCTTGCCCTCTCATCCCCTCATTGATCTTCCTTTGCCAGAATCCCTCCAATGGAAAACTCATTGATCCTTGGCTCCTTCTTGTGCTGCTAATTACTGAGGGGACTGTGTCACTGTCAGGTGGTTAACTGATGCAGGGCTGTGCAGACGAGTAATGGGACGTGCCAGCTGAAATGCTGTCTGACATAACTATGTGGAGGCATAACTGGTTCTACCTGTAATAGCATAATTATTTAGATTCTTATTGAAACTGACAAAAAAAAAAAATCTAATTAGCATTATTGCCCAACAGGTCTATTTTGCAAATTTCCATTTGTTTGAAAAAAAAAATCTTTTTAAGACATTTTTCAATTGTTCATTAAAGATGTTGTTTTAGAGTATTATTAACTAGGGGGCTAATGAGGTATTATACTTGTCACTGTCAAAGTGATATTTGCCCTGACAATTCATACTATTCAGCTGATGTCAGTAGTTCATTTTGTCAAGTAAAGAAGAAGCAAACACTGCATATAAAGGAGCGCTATATGTTTTACATCCTGCCCGTGAGACTTTTATTTTGAAGTAAGATGAGTGAAGTAAGCTGTGGAAAGACTGAGTTTATAAATGTTCTATTCAGTTTGTCTTGAAAATTTGAACATTGATTTGGGAATGAAACATTTTCACAAAAACAGACAGCACACTTTTAAGTACCATTTTCAATGAGATACAAACTGCCAGAAATTCTAATTAACAGTTTACATTTGTTGTGCTGCGTTACTTTTGTGGTATTTTAAAGTTACAATGGAAAATGTTAGGTACTACATAGCAAGGCAAGAATATTTGCAAAGCACATTTCAGGAACAAGGCAACTCAAAGTGCTTTATATGATGAAAATATAAAACAACAAAACCAAACAAATCACACATCATTGGCATAATGAAGAAAAGTAATTAAAAGTTGGAATGCAGACAAAAATTAATGATGTTCCTGTTCATTTTAAGTGAAGGCAACTCTTAGTTTTGGTTTAGAGGGGAGGTATTAGGTAAAATTGACTTTTTGAGCTTTATGCCATGTTGTAATATCATTTCCTCATCAAAAACTATACTTCCAGCCATTCCAGAAAGCCTAAATGCTTGCTACCACAAAGCGCTGCCTATGTAGACAAAGCTCCTTATTCTTAAATTTGAATTAGACATGTTTACTTAACTGGGATCTTAACCTTCTGATAAAAAGCTGCTCAATCTCACTGTCTATCTGTGTCTCCCCTGAAGTTGTCAGATGATTCTTGGTTGATTTTTTTATTTTATTTTTTATTTTTTTCCAAAAGATGTTTTAGTACAAACAAAGACACACTTTCTTATTTATTTATTTTTTTTATTTATTTTTATTTTTTTGTAGATAAGCTCCAAACTAAATACATACTTAGTACTTTGACAAGAACATGAGTTGTCAGATAAAGATTGAAACAATTCCTCAGGTTTGCTTGAAAAGACAATAATAAAACTGATAACAAAATTCTACTGAGCAATAACAGACTTACACTTATTTGTTTTGGGAACTTGCAACAAAGCTAGAATGATATTTTAATGATCACAAACAATCATTTTATATCGGACTAAAACACCTGGTGTTATATGTCTGGTGGTGATGCTAGTAATATCTAATGTTGGCTTTATTTATGTGTACATCAGGGTGAGAATCCATCACAGCTTCTTCCTGGACAGTATAATACACTGTCTGCTTTATTTCTGCTCTGGGCAGGCAGAAGAAGGTGATTATTACGGTGATTAATGCAGGCAGATGGGAGGAACTGTGCCGTGTTATTGTAGCGAAGAGGGAAATGATTGCCTAATCGAGGCGTGTCAGATGTAGTTCTTTAAAGCTGAAATCAAAAAAGGAGTCAAAGGCTTTCACGGGTTGCCGTATCAACTTCTAAAGCAAAGCAATCATCTTGGCTGGACTTTAGGAAGTACAACATCTGAAAATTGAAACGGACGAAAGAACTCGGCGAACATGTGCTGTTAATGAAGTGTAGCTTTTTAAAGAGCTGCTTATCAGAGCTCTGGCCTATATCTTAGCTTTGTGTTTTTTGCAAAGAGATTTTTTTTTTTCTGTCTTAAACCTTTTTGTTTTTCTTCCTGAATGTGTGTGTGTGTGTATGTCTGGCTTCCTTTTGCCTTTTATGGCAGAAAAAAAAATTGATATGACAAGGCCCGCTCCTAACTAATTAAAGGAAAATCCCTCATGCAGCAGTTTCATACTTTGAAATGCAGCACTATGCAAAAGCCAACCCCTTATTTATTTCCACAGTTACTGCAAAAAAAATATCCATTGTGAATATTCAGTGAGATTTTATTGTTTGTTGATCCATGCATGTTTCAGGTCAGGTCTTTCCAGCAGGTGACATAAATTGTAGTTTAAGTTATTTCCATTAAGACTTCCTTATGTTTATTTTATCTGTGAAATGACTTTTGTTTGAACGCCAGTCAAAAAAAATGGTCTGAGTGATTTTTAAGATGGAAGTCTGAGATTTGAACCAGTCGCACTTGGGTGCAAAACCAAGGCTGAAAACTTGACTTAGACATGTTTTCATGTCTAATCTAAAGATTTGATTTGACTTATATTCTCACTGTAAAAATAAGAATACTTGACTTTGAAGATTCACCACTTAGACTCTGTTTTTGTTTTTTTGTTTTTTTTAACTGTTGAGATAAATGTTTTGAAAAAAGATCATTGTTAATGATTGTTAAATTTGGCCTATGAGGCAGTATCTTGACATCATATGTAGTGATGGAAGATGCACTAATCAACATTCTTGTTCCCGCTGTATGATTGCATTATTTCCTGGTCTGATCACCTGTAAAATTGCTTCACTAAGCTGTGCATTGTGCACGTCAACCAGATATAATCCTTCTGAAACCTTTCCAGGTATCTTAGTGCATGTGTGCATTATGAAAACAGATGTGAATGTCGGTACATTTACAGGTCAAAAGGGGGGGAAAAGTTTTGGCCCAGATAATGATGGCATCAAATTTCCTCTCATGGGTAAATAAACACCTGCAGCACACTGCATGCCAATTCAGCCAGCATTTGTAGAGATATGGCTTTGCTACAATACAGAGTCTGCAGGGTAATATTTAGATACCATTAAGTAATGTATGCATTTGCCATCTGTTCAATTGTACTTTAACTATTTCAGTGGACAAATAAAACATTCACATTTCTATTAGTCACTGACAATAAATAAAATCCCAGTAAAATGAGTTGTGTAGGTGCAGGGGTACCCATTCTTCCTCCCTTGACCTGTAGGGCTGCAATGTTTTATAGAGATTTCTCAATAGTACATAATCTTTGATAATTTTTGCAATTTTGAGAGGACCTCATGTTCAGAAGTTGCTCTGAATTGCATCACAAATGGATGGCCTTCATATCTATGGAAAATGTTTGAATACCTGTGTAATGCATTTGTGCCTTGCTTTTCGGTTGGAGTTTCATCAGTAGTATATAAAGTCACTTTGTGATAGGTTTTTTTTTTTTTTTTTTGTAGTTTGAGCTACACACCACAGAACTGATCCATTTTATTCTCGCTTCTCTATATAAGAAGAAAAAAAAAAGGACAATGCCTTTGTGGTAGCTCTCACTTCGAGATGTACAATGTGCAACTCAGTGCAACACAGAGACCCTTTCCCTAGGGCATGCTGAAAGTAATACTGGGAAATGTAGGAACTCAAATGTACTGTAGATATTTACAAGCCAGTGTGATAGAGGATGCAGTAAAGTTATGAAATATGCATTAAACACCTCATATTGATGTTTGACATCTGAGTGTATTTTTTTTTTAGCAGAGTTCCCTGAGGTGATCGTACACTTCATTTTTAATGTATTACTTCGAGTGGAAAATCTAGAACAGAGTTTGAAAACATTATTCTATGCCTCTCTTTGTGTTTCAGTGTATGTAAAAGCCTTCTTAGCCCATAGAATACAATGCTTACTTTGACTGGCATTATTCGATGAGAAAAAGTAGTTGTTTTTTTTTTTTTTTTCAAAGAATGTTTTCTCTTCTTTGCATTTTCAGGTTGTGATGCAAAATAAACAGAGTAGTATTGTCTAACTCTAGTTCTCCGATTTGAAGAGAGGAAAGCAGACTAGTTTCTTGTGTTCTTTACACAGAAATCAAATCTATTGAGATATCTACTTTCTATGAATACGTTGTTTTATGTTTCTTAATTTAAAATAAATTTAGCTCAGTAGTAGAAGGAGAAGTTACTTTATCTTGATGTATTGTGATCACAGTCTAGATGGTCAAGAGTGGTTACGTCTCCAAATGTAAAATGAGATAATTTTAACTGGGGTGACAGAAATTGATTTGAGGAGAGAAACAGGTAATGATTGATATGGTTCTAGGAAGTTGGGCTTAAATAGAGTGTCACAACAGAGTGCGTAACCGGGTTTTGGGAATAGGGACATTATTTACATTTGGTCAAATGATGCAACTTCGTTCTGCATAAAATGATGTCTAAAATGTTTTATGCCAAATGTGACAAATTCAATCCAAACATGGAACTTGAGAAGAAGTGGTTAGATAATATTGAGCTAGAATGTGAGAAACTGAAGAGATTGAAATGTTTCCTGGCCCCATCCATCATCTCATCACTGGATTCACTTTTAATAAATGAAGCAGAAAAATGTAAGGATGTGAAGGGAACATCCTGGACTAAATCCTGGTCCACTGCCAATGTTCTATGGATTATTAACAGTAGATTAGGGGTCGTATATTAGTAGTAAAAGGGAAAATATAAACTTTTATTTATAGCCCTTCTCATGTTACACATGATGCTTTGTGTGAATTGTGCTTGCTACTCGTGGACCAGTGTCATTACACAACATTTTAGATTGGAGCATATAATCATAGCTGGACCTTTATCTTTCAAAGATTAAGAGGATGATCTAAAGAAATTAAATATTGCATTTAACAGCATATTTTGCTGCTTCATTAACTCCACTGTTACGCGCATAAAATGACAGTAAAATGTAATTTAACTTATTATTGATGTGGTCTTTTCTGCGCTTTTCAATTACTGAGGGCCTACAAATTGTGTATTTTGCACACAATTTAAATAGTAATTTAAAAATTACTATTTCTGTAGGTTGAGAATGTGGTCAGGGATGGAAAGACCAGGGCATCATGTACAAATGAATTATCACAGATCGTAAAACATAACTGTTACTCGTTACTCGTTTCTGAAACCTTTAATTATTCTGGATATGCTTGCAGGAATGCTCTTTTCAGAAGGCAACATTTCTTGTCTGAGTTGGCTTTTGCAATAATGCTTTTTTCAGACAAAGTAGAAGGACCAAACAAAACAAGATTTCAGCATTTGTTTCAAATATGGATGCCACATTCATCTTGATTTCTCATGTTTTGGTAACCAATGAAAAGTTATCCATTCAGATAGGTATTGTAAAGAGACTAGCAGGTTAACATTTATAGGGATTAATGGCAAAAATAATCTCTATAATCAGTTGGTTTACAAGAGCGAAACGAGGAAAGTTACTTCACTTTATTAATTCACTCCTAATTGCCATTTTAAAATGAATTTTACATTTTTTTATATTCTGCTGTGAATGTATGGTCTGCATATGCTTCTTTGTTCAGTCTGTGATGTTATTTGTATTTTATGTTGTTTGTTTCAAAAGTGCAGTATGTACCTTTTATTTTAAAATAAACAACTGTTTCTTTACATGTTTGTTAAAACCGTCACCATGCCATGGTAGCATGTTATGAAGTAGATAATCTGTGAAAAGATCAGTCTGCTCTTCCTCCTCCTCCCTGAGTTACTGCTGTCGTCTGAAGAAATGCATTGCTCCTGGTTTGCCAAGACAAACAAAAACAACCAATCAGAGCCAGGAGGAGGGTCTTAGCACTGTCAGTCTACCTCATGTTCTCACTGCTAAATGTGCACATTTTGGAGAAACAACTTACCTTTACAGGAAGACAGTTTACCTGCCGTCATCATCATTGGCCATAATAACTAGGCTGACGATTCATAACATGAAATGGCAACGACACACTGACAGGTGATTGACGGCTCTAAACCCTCCTCCTGGCTCTGATTGGTTGTTTCTAGTTAGCACCGGGAGAAGGCAGAGGAGTTGATTTTTTTTCACAGATTGTGTCTCATGCCATACTGTCATGACATAGTGACAGTTTCAAGAAATATGTAAAAAAAAAAATAAAAATAAAAAAGTTTTATAAAAGTTGCATCGTGCTGTTTTAATGCTCAATAAAAATTCAGTAAATTTTTAAATGACAAAACAGTAACCAAGTAATTTGAGGAATAATATTGTTGAAATCAAAAGGCAATGTTAATTATAACTGCGGCAGTGAGCAATTCAGCTAGAATCATATCAGGACATGTCAGAGCTTCAGAGTGACATGTAATTTATCAAAACAGACAAAGAAGAAGAAAGTTAGCTAAACTGTGACCCAGTTAGTTTAGAATTATGGTTTTGTTTTGCTATGCTATACCGTAACAATTTACCTGCAGCCAAAGCTTTGTTCCTTGAAGTAGCACACATAGTCTCGCAACAAACCCACATGAGCCTCCCTGTGCTTCAAGCACAGATTTAACTGCTGCTTTTCATGATAAGACCAGATAATAACAGTACAGATGGTAACTGTATTACAAAATTATATGTCTATATACTTGCTGTAACATTAATTGTCCATTCAGAACTTGAATAAATCTGAAAGGAGTTTGACCTTTCTTCCCTCACAACAATGCCAAAAGATTACCTACCATGCTATGTGATTCATAATGCAATTTAAAATAACAGCAAGGCTGACCAAAGTGCAATAATAAAACAACAAAGCTAAACATAAAAGGCTAACCGAGGCCAGAGAATAAGAGGTGCACAAATGCTATAAAACAAAAGAAACATCAAAAACAAATAAAGCAAGTACAAATGTAAAAACTGTGATGTCAGAGTCAGGGTCTCACACTGGGTTGAAAGTCAGGGAGTAAAAAAATAGTTTTTAAACGAGATTTAAAAAACAACAACAAGAGAAGCTGCCAGGCTGACAGGCAAAGCGTTGTTCAATTTTGGTTCTCCCACAGCAAAAGCTTTGTCACCTCTAAGTTTGCCTTTGGAACGGTTAAAAGCAACTGGTTTACCGACACGAGGGAGTGAGAAGGTATGCATATGGATGCAGCAGTTCAGATAGATAAGAAGGAGGAAAATTATTAAAAGACTTAAAAACTAATGGAATAATTATAAAATGGATTCTGAAATGAACTAGGAGCCAGTGAAGTGAATTAATGCCAAGGCTGGAGAAATGTGTTCAGGTTTACTTGTTCCAGTTTAAAAGAAAAAAAAAATGGAGCAGCAGCATTTTCCACCATTGGTATGCAACCTGTGAAAGCCTGACTATTGACATTATGGGAAGTTACGAAAGTATGCATTACTTTCAATTTTTTTTGAAAGATTGAGCCAGAGATGATGCTTGTTTCAGATATGTGTAATTTTCTTGATGACTATGCACCAATCATCGTTCTTTAAGATTCTAAACTTTTTTGACCACCTGGGCTTTTATTGTTCTAAATGTAAGATGCGAGTGTGGAATCTACGGTGAGCAAATTTTGAGAGAACACGTCACAGATTTCCCCTTATTTTGAAAAACATTGCTGCAACTTCATATCTGTTGTATTTGGGTGTAAGTGAAATTACCAGGCACATGTTTACAAGAAAACCAGCAGACTAAACTAAACTGATTTTGCATTCTGAAATGACACAGTCGGGAGAGGGTTGTGCTTGTTGTGGCCAAAATGCAGTGTCCATATCAGCCATCCAGTAGATCAATTTTGTAAAACTTTCACATATTAAGTCTCCATCTCCAACCTCCTGATGTACCTTGTGCAGCACAGATACGCCTGTTGCACCACCGGCCTACAACAATTTCCTCCACTGCCTGGGCTTGTCTGTCACAGCGCAATCTACAGCACTGTCATTTCCATATAACTCAAAGTTGTTCCAAATATATATTGCAGGGGCAGCGAATATCAAGCCGTGCATATCAGCACTCAGTTCAATCTGCTCAGTTGAAAATACATTCGCTGCGAAACAATTTTGAATGTTTTTGTTGGATGGAATATTGGTTTGACTTGTGAGCAGACAAAGGGTCTTTTGGTCTGAAAATGAAGACTTCAGTGATGGCTCTTTTATTTTGGGTTCTCAAAAACATGCCGTAACATAAAAAAGCTTTTTTTTTATTATTTGGTATTTTTCTTTTCCTTGTACCATTTCTGCAGTCACAGCAATTGCTAAGTTATGCCTTAATATGTGTATGTAATAACTCGCCGTATAACTCCAATTGCAGCACATTTTATTTATTGACATCTCTGGTACAGAGGTGCAAAAGTCTTCAAATAAAATATGTTTTTTTGTTTGTTTTTTTGCAGTAACATCTCTATGTCCTGAATAATTATAGAGCCTTAGTTATTGGAATCACTAACAGTTTCTATTTTGTAATTTAAAGTTGATTATAATTTCTAGGAACCTCTTTCTAATCCATCACTCATTGCTTCCCTTGACAATAAAAATTCAAAAGACCCATTTCCCTTAGCCTCTCTCCAAAATGGAAAAGACAAGTGTCATAATCCGTGTTTTTCTGTATAGTTATTTTTGCGATTTTCCATGTTTAGTCCTGTTTCCCTGAGTTTGTGTTGTCCTCTCAGCCCTTGATTGTTCCCAGGTGTGTCTCATTCCCTTGATTACCCCCGTGTGTATTTAAGTCCACCTGTTGTCTCTGTTTCTTGTCGGGTCTTCGTCAAACTTACGTCGAATGTCGTTTGTCTGCCTGCCACCACAGTTGAACTGTAAAGTCCTGTGTTGGTTTAGCTCTCTCATTCAGTCCTCAGTTTTTCAGCTGTTACTGGTAATTAGCTGTGTGCTAACTCTCTGCCGTGCCGCCTGTGTTGGACTGTGCTTGAGCTCTCTTCATTAAATCATCATCATCACCATCATCATCTGGGTCTCAGCGTCGTTCTCACCGCCACCAACCACACCTCATGACAAAAAGAGACCATGCCTTTCAAATGAGAGATGGACGAAAGTCATCATTAAACATGAAATTACTATAATCGCATGTATTCTAGATGTCCCCATACCCACTTCCAATAGCAACCCAGTAGAAGCAGTGGTTTGTAAAAGATTTAATCAGCTTGAACTGTGATGAACAAAACAGGTGAGGCATGCTAACACATGTTGCCACACTGCCTATTATGTACTTTATTCATTCTAACTACTGCACCGCTGTGCTGCCACAAACAAATAGATTTGTTGTAACTGACCTAAAACAGCAAAACTTAAATCCGACTTGATGTCAGACGGCAAAAGTGTGTCTTTATGTCTGTAAATATGTAGTTTCAGCTGTGGGAACAGGTGAAATGACTTTCCAATTATTAAGAGCATCCTTCCTACCAGATATCGTGAGAACACTCCAGACATGAATCTGATGGGCACAGAGATGACCACACTTATTCATAACTATGGAGGGAAAATCCCGCTGGATTCTCTTAGCTCACTAATTTTGTGTTGATGCAATAAGAGAAAATGGGTATAATACTCACTTTGTTTGTAGAATCTCTATATTTTGTCTTAGTTGTTTTTGTTTTTCGAGCCCAACTGTAATTACCGCCAGCCTTATATTGAGCGGAGCTTCTTCATTCTGCAAAAACAACTTTGACCAGGTCCCATAACAATTACCACCTATTTACGTATTGATTTACTTGCAAGTGCAATACATGGTTTGGTGCGAGTCCAAACCTTAAGAGTGCACCACATAGTTTGATTGTAGGAAAGTCACAAAAGTTGCTGACTCTCCAGTATTTTTGATTAAAATTTTGTTCTACAACACTGTGATCATTACAAAGAAAAATAAAGTGCTTTTCTGTCAGCGGGAAAGCAGGAAGGTCACTTGAGTTTTGACTTTACATTTGAATTAACATGTGGCCATTATTTATCAGATTGAAATAATAAAATCAGTTTGCAGATTTGTTATGCTGGATGCTTCCACACGTGTGCTAATCTGTGGCAAAACTGGAGTCCTGCAGACCTTAATCAGCTATGGCATCTGTCTGGTTGGCATGTAAAATGACCTGAGTTGTATGTTAGAAGAAAAATGAAATAAGGATTGAAATGTAAAATGGCTATTCTGAAAAATGGAAAAGAAACATATTTGTTTTGAATGACCTGCAGTTTTAACTCTAATGCTTAACAAAATAAGGCTTGCACACATGAACAAAAGAACACAAGGTTACAGTCAACTAAAGGTAATGCATTATGGATGATTGGAGGGAAAGAATATGCAATGTTGCAATAGAATAGAAATATCCTTTATTCTCACTCAGTGGGGAAATTCAGGTGTACCAGCAGCAAAGTGACTATCAAAAGGAAGCTTGTAGATTCACACAAAGGTAAAATATAATGGACAACAGCAAATACGGATGGGTGTTTATCGTGTCACTTATTGTTGCCATGAACATTTTCATCATCATGATTACTGTTTGAATTTATTGTGACGATGCTTTTACTTGGTGGAATGTAGACAACAAAGTCACTTCTCTCTTTGTAACTGGTGTTCCAAAGACGCACATTTCAAAATGTATGTTTTCTAACTGCAGTATTTGTGTTTGTGGGACGGCGACTGTAGTGACATGCAGCTAGAGCCAAACAGTTGCCTAAAATAGCTTGCAAAGTTTTTTTTTTTTTTTTTTTT
>NW_006800166.1:400669-426656 GCF_000485575.1 Poecilia formosa | reverse complement strand
CATTAGTTTTCTGGGAAGATTTAAATCCCGTTTTACTCCCAGGGGCAGCTTAATTTATTGTTTTATTTTAGTTTTTTTGTTTTGTTTTGTTTGTTTTTTTTTTCAATTGACTTGATTGAATTAATAGTCTTAGGCGATCATTGCAGTTTTTATTTGCTTGTGCATTGAATATAATACAAAAAATAAAAATAAATGTTTCTGCTGGAATTATGGGTGTGAGCTAGTGTCATAAAACTACAACATTTTTAGCTTAAAGTTTACTTCATATTATGTTTGAGGCTTGGTGCTCTAGAGCACTTTAAATGTTAACTTTCCTTTACTTCATTGGACATAAAAGGTTTGAGTTGAATTTAAACAAAAAAAAATTGTAAATACTATAAAAAATCATTTACTATTCCATTATTCATTTGATTCGAAGAAGTGATTTGTTACCAGTAGTGTGTTTGAGTGTTTCAGAATAAAGTGTTGCATGTTCTTGACTTGTAAAATGCAAAAAAAATATAAAATAAGTCTGATTGTACAAACTTGTTTTGTGTCGTCTGTCCTGCGTTGCTCTTTTCGAAGTCGTTGAGCCTGATCTGCAACTTTTTCTTCCCAGCAACACCTCAGTGAAGTCGGTTGAGTCTGATTGTCTGGACTTGCTGTTTATTCTTTAAATGAACACATGAACCGAGGTGTGATGTTATACCATGTAAGTGGATGATAGGCAAGTATTTTTTTAAGAAAAGACTACTGAAACTTCTAGACATTTAAATGTACAGAGAAACCTCAATGTTGGAATGAAAAAGAAATTCACATTTCCTTCCAATGGATATATAAAAAGCCTAAATCTCTTCATTTGGATTAGTTTGGGGTTTTTTACTGAGAAGTGCGGGGGATTAATTTCTAGCTTTCTGGTTCTCGGTTTATAAAACTGTCCTTTTACGTGTCACTCAAACTATTATGTTTGAACATGTGCCAAATAACTAAATGGAGAAATAATTACTTGCAAACAAAATGACTGAATGAGATGTTACATCTAACTGCATCAGTGAATATGTGATCTCCAGATAGCGGTCTACTACACGTCAGTTAATACATGATTATATTTGGGCTAATTATTTTAAAAACATACTATTAAGCTAACTTAGCATGATTGTGCTGTCTTCAGGTAGGGTATTTATTTTTGTAAACGAGGACAAATCGCAGTAGCTCATTTTTAGAAACCTAACTGGTAGACGGCATTCCTATCTATGGTGGGCAGCATCAGATGGCGAGACGGTAACAATTTAATCCTCCCGCACAATAGGAAGCGACAGAAGATGTGCGGCAGATGTCACGGTCGGACAGCTTACAGACAACACGTGTACTCAAAACAGCAGAATCACTAAAACAAGTTTTTATCAACTCAAATCTTTCTGAAAGGGAATTTATCCTCTCAAGGGAGCCTAAATTGCTTTTTTTTTCCATTAATCATTCAGATGGCAATTGAATTAAATAGTATCTTATTGCTAAAATACTCAAATTATTGGTGATCACGCCAATATAATTAACAATATAAAGAAGTAGTAAAATGCAACAACTTAAAAAAAATTCTAGAAAAGTTCTGAGATTAATTAAAAAATATTCTGATTTTTTTTTTTTTTTCCCAAGCCAATTTTTGACTTCTGGAGCTCAGTAGTTTCCTTGCTTTTTCTTGAAAATTTCTGAGATTTTTGGCAGAAATGTACTCCCTTTGTTAATACGCCATCCTTTAGAATTGCAAGAGGCCATGTGGGATTTATTAATTTCCATATCAACATTTGTGATGTCACCAAGCATACAGAGTGATGGGCAGACTGTACTGATAAGTCTTCATACTCTCATCCAAAATTCATGGGCAAAGCCAGAGTGGATCGATAGTCATCAGGTAGATCTATCTCTATCTTTTCTCTGTCTGCCTCTAATCTCCTCTTCATCACTTTTTCCCTGTTGACTTAGGAGCTCAACCCACACAAACAAGTCAGAGAAGATATTTGAAATGCTTACATAGATATGTTATCATGGCCAAGCCAGAAAATTGTTGTTTTTTTAACAGAGATATCACAAAATATTTTAAAAAATAGATCAGCACATCTCTGCAGTCGGTACATTTATAGAATATCAAACGCACATTTGGTGGACTCAGAAGAGGATTTAGTTCAGTCAAATATCATCTGAGGGCATTTTTCACCAGTCTTGGTCAGAATAAGAGAGTGTTTTCATCTGCAGGTGAATAAATATGTTCAAGGTCAGTTTTTGTGCCTTTCACAAACCCTCCACACACCACGTTTTGACTTGGCAATGTTCACTAACTTTACCCTGTAAAAGTCCTCAGTCGTTTAGGTTTTCTGTAAAATTTGCTTAAAAGCTGTGACTCACTTTAATGCTGAAAGTGAGACCAAAATCATTTTCAGAATTCACACCTCATGGTCTTTTTTTTAAAACTCACTGATAAATGGATCCGTTCAAAATTTTATGTAGAACCCTAGTTCTATCTGAATTAACACATCCTCACATGGTGATACTGCATGTGAGTATCACATGTTTCACTGTAGATAAGGATTTGTTTATGCCATCACTGGCAAGCTATGAGCATGTTTTCACTTGTATTTTTGAGAATATTTCTGATGATCTTCAAGTCTTTTGAGATTGAAAAACCTCTATCAGAATCTAATCTGGACTCTAGCTGGGACATTCCAAAACAGTAATGTTGTTTTCAGTCAGAAGAAACATGCAGGTAAAAATAGGTTCAACTGTAAAATTGGGCTACAACGTTCAATTAGAAAAAAAAGTCTCACTACTTTCTTAGGCAAATTCGTCACTAATTCACCGTTCTCATTGTTATTTTCATTTGTATGGAATGGTCCGCTGTATACTTTCAAATCTTATATGTTTTAGTTGGCATGTTTTTGTTTCGTTTGATTATTATTGCTTACATTATTCGAAATTCGTGCCAATTTGAGCTAAAATTTTAGAATTTCTGTTACCACTCTGTCCCCTTCAATGTCAACTCGTTCTTTTTGTTTGGTGTCGCCATTCGCATAGTTTATTTCCTTATGCTATGTTTCTAGGAGAAGATTCCCGCCGTTTCTGTCTAGCAGAATACCGCGGGCTTAACTGTCACTGATGGTCTCTTGTCCCGAGTCATCAATTTTCGACACTGAACACTTGCTCAACTAGTGGTTCTGGAATTCCCGACGGCACCTGAACGCCTAATCTTGCCAGGGGCGGGTAGGCGCAAACTGGGCAGCATGGCGGACGATGGATTCAGTTGGAGCGGACTAGTTGGCACAAACGGCGGGCAGGGGGCGGCGGACTGGTTAGACACGCTCGGCTTGGGCGGAATGTTGCTGAATATCAGCATTTTGGTTCTGGTAGTGGCGGTTTGTGTAGTAGTGTACCGGCGGTGGGGCAGACGGCTCGTATCCGACGGGGCCGAGGACGGCGAGGCCCCGATGCTTACCAAGATGAGGAGACGGGACTTCACTTTGGAGCAGCTGCAGGAGTACGACGGTGTCCAGAACCCCCGCATCCTCATGGCCGTGAACATGAAAGTTTTTGACGTGACCAGCGGCAGAAAGTTTTACGGAAAAGGTGAAGGGCTTGCGGACATTGGCTCTAAAACAGCGGAATTGGTTGACACGTTGCCGCCTGTAGTGAGGCTTTCTGGACCAAAAATTGGGCGCAAACCGCTCTAGCTTAGCTCCTTGGCTTTGTGTGTTTTGAATGGGATCATAGCCGTTAGCTTGGTAGCGTAGCTTTTGAGTTCGTGACTTGTAACAATAACAACTCCCCCCAAGTTTGCATGTACTGTCAGTTAAGCTGTGACATTTTACAGTGGCAGTTATATGTTAGGACCTGAATGTTGGTAGTAATAATTTATCATGCTAATGTTAGCCAGCTAGCCTGTTGACATGCTTGTAGATACGGTGCAGCTAGGCTGTGTAGTCAGTCTCCCCGCTTGGTATAGTGACTAAAACTATACATAGTGAACATGAATGTTTATCAGACCGGATGAGGGGTAGATTTATGTAGGAAAGGTTGAATTTAGCTCCTCTGTACAAAGTGAAGTAAAAATGTGATTTGGTTGGTTGTTAATGCTAAAGAGGCCAGTTTGTTGTGCTACACATCAGTTCAGATTACTCTGAAGTAGTAGTCCTGATTTGCAGGTTTAGAATCTCAATTTACCTGTAGGCTGCTCCGAAATCTTCATATTCATTCCATATGAAACGAGAGACAAGTTTTGATTTTTGAATCAAAACTTCCAAGAATGACAGGCCATAGAAAACAGTTTTTGATTTGTTTTTATTTTTTCCTGTTGTGAAAACTCAAAAGAGTGAAAGAAAAGGGTTGAAGTGTGTTGAAATAACCTTAAACAAAGTTTAGTTTGAAAACTAATACAAATCAAAGCTGGACATAATTATTCTACAGTAGTGACAGACTGTAAAATGGACTTTTTGATTTCTGAAAGCTTTATTCAGTTTGTGGAAACAGGGCTGAATTTGATGAGTTTACAGTAATCTAGTTCAAGTTTAACCATTCAATGTGATTTAGATTTTGATCTACATCAGATCAATCATAGTACAAAGTCTTTAAATTCAGTAGCATATCCGTTTAGGCAAGTGGCAAAATGAATACCGAGTACATTGTCATCTTGTCGGGTCTGTATTGAACCGTCCAGATACGATTCTAGCAGTTTCTTATGTTAGTTTGCTTGTTAGTCCAGCAGACCTGAATAACTAAAGCACAGAAAAACTTAAAGGGCCGGAGCGTCTCCCTGTGACAGTCAGGTGATGTTTGTGGAAGATGATAAAAGTTTCAGCAATGACTTGCAAGAAAAACATCTAATCACAAGCAATATGTATTTGCTACTTTTCAAATGGCAAGATTTCTCAGTTTACTTGCATACAAAAGTCCTGGTTTGAATGTTTGTTGTTGCAGCTTGTGCGTCTTTATCACAGCTCTCCTTTCAGAGCTGTGTTTACAGATGGGCTTTTCAGGGGTGTGGTGAGCCACTCCCACCTCCACCCATCTGGCTGCGGTGGGTGCAGGACTGGTTGGAGATTTGCCCTGCAGCTTTGAAACAGTCAGAAATTTAAAGTTGACCTCAAATTCTTCTCGGTAGTCATTGCAGTATGAGAAAAAAAAACAAAAAACTTTGATGTATATTCACAGAGTTCTCTGTAGCACTGACAGGATTAACCCTTAAAGGTGTGCATCGGATTTTTTTTTTTTAAAGTGATGTTCTTTTATGAAGGTTTTGCATTTTCTTGATTATCAGTGTATAACATGGGCTAAAACACCACAGGGCAGATACTGTATGTTTATGTCAGAATTTGACATACTTGTCATATTCTGACATATTTAACAGTTCTGCAATAAGCATTCACTTTAGTGGAAGTTTCTAAGTGAATATTCTTATTACATTGTTTTTATTAGTATACATTTCATCCACCCCTCAATTTGATTTTTATAGAATAATGGGAGTAAGAAGTGCTAATATTAGCTCGTTGTTAGCCTGCTGCTCTATGGCCATACAGCTGTTTTAAAATATTGTGTAAAGTTGAATTTTTTTAGCTTTACATTATGTTATAATGTCATTTCTTAATCAAAAACATACCTGGAGTGTTGCTTTGATTCTTTCATTTATGTTTGAGAAATCCTTTAATTTCCATGGCGACCATTCAGCTGTGCAAAACACCTGGTTGGACCTAGCTCCACCTTAAAGACACAGCTCCTCCTCAGAGCTGCAGTTCCCACGCTTCAGAGCTTCAGCCTCACAGAGCAGCCCTCCCCCTCTCAGTTCCTTCAGACTAGCCAGCAGCAATTAGCAAACACCTGGTGGACCTACACATCTGTTGAGCTCATTATATGAACTACTTCTCAGTGCAACCCTGGTAGAAACATTGTTAAAGGGTTAATAGAGGAGCCATGTTGTGATGACTTTTTGAAGGTGGATTTTCAGAAAGAGCAAGAGTTTCTTAAAGAGACAGATATGATAATATGACCAGAAATTTATAAAGATCACACACATTTATTTTGAATTTATGGCTGAATTGTTCTGCCTCTTTTTCTAAGTTAACTTCTCCTTTTGGCATCTGAAAAGGTGAACAGTTTTCAGTGCTATTCAACACTGAATAGCACTGAAAACTGTTGAGTGTCACTTTGTGGTTTTTACTCCTTTAGTTTCCACACCACACAAACAGCTTTAAGCAAGAAACAGGTGTATGAAATGCAGCACACACACACATACACACACACACACGGGTGAGGGTAGTGAACGAGTGTTTAACACACCAGGGTTATTTCCTCCTGTGTTTGTTTTCTAGACAGCTTTAAATTTGACATTAATTGAATCTATTAATGTTTAACTGGGTCCAAATAAAATGACAAAGTGATCATTAAAAATGCAACAGATATTTACAAATGAAATTAGTACAGCAAAATTCACAAACTCTGCTTTGAAAAACTATTATTGAATAGATACGAGTGATTTCATAAGAAATTAAACTACATGTGGTATAATAAAATTAAGTCTGTTGTAGCAACATAGGTAAGATTTTAGTGGGAAATGTTTTTTTTCTTTTTTTTTTCTTTTTTTTTTTGCAAAATCTGTGATTAGGTCTGTTACAATAATAAATTGGTAATTATTGCAATATATGGTAATGTTGTTTTGAGGCCATTTTCAAGTAATATATCAATAACGCCATAATAATGCGAGTCTGACTTCTCAAAGACTGATAAATGTTAATTTTGTAAAGAACACTGCACTCTGGGACTGGAAGATAAATATCCAAAATAAAACTCGACAAAAAAGAAACAAAAACTACTTGGAAACAAAACCATGAATAAAATATATTAGTCTTTGTGAGCAAAATTGCCCTTCAAAAAATATCAATCATCAGAATGGAAATCGAGCTCATTGTAACTTATCATGCTTTTCTTTTTTTGGGCAGCAGCATTAGCTCTGACAGCTCAGTTATACTTAGGATATTAGAGGGCATAATCTTCCTGAAATTGTCCATTTTAACTTATTAAATAATAAGCATGCAGTGTTCTTCACAATGGCCGTTGTGTTTCGGTTCCTGCAGACGGCCCTTATGGTATCTTCGCCGGCCGAGACGCTTCGAGGGGCCTGGCCACCTTCTGCTCAGAGAAGGAGGCCCTGAGGGATGAGTACGACGACCTGTCAGACCTCACCGCCGTACAGATGGAGAGCGTGAGGGAGTGGGAGATGCAGTTCCGGGGTACGTTCACGTGGACGTTGAGGAAGTATTGGATTGGTGACCCGAGCAATGGGTAGAAATATCTCCTTCTCAACAACGTCCATTTTGTTCAGAGTCCAAACGTCTCCTGATTTCCACTGCATAAGCCTGAAAGGGTTTGAAACAGAAACCTTTATATCTGTTTTGTGTGTCACTTATTTATTGTAATAAATAATACATTTTCTATCTGTTGCGGATAGAAAAAATAAGGTACATTTCTGCCCAAAAAAATTTGCTGGAAAAAAAAAAGCAAATTTCTGAGTTTGAAAAAGTTCAAAATTTGCTAGAAAAAAAACTCAGATATGTTCAGAGTTTGACAAGTGGAAAATGTAAAACTTTTGAAACACAGAAAATTTCCAAAAGTCTAAACTGTTTGACTTTTCAAACTGAGACATGTTTTTCTGTGAAATGTTACAGTTTTTTGTTTTTGAAAACTATTGAGATAAATCTAGACATTTCTTAATTTTTCCAAACAAATTTTCAAGTTTTTCTAGAAATTTACTTACTAAGTACTTAAAATAAAGATAGTTCTTCTTTTTTTTTTTTTTTAATGTACAATAGCCCTAATGTCCATCAGTCATGAGCCACAGACTACAGTTCACTGAAATGTGTTTAACCACTAGACACCTGGATTCTCACATTTCCTCAATTTTGAATGTGAGGTATTAGTGGCTAATTTTAGACTGAAGCCTTTAGTAGTAATGTGAGGTTGGTGTGTGTTTAAATGACAGGTGTGTGGTTGCAGTTTAAAACCAACTCAAGCAGCAACAGGTTGGCGTCATCACAGAATAATGTTGAGCAGGGAGACGTTTGAACTTTTTAAGTTGCTGCTTCGACATCCTGTTGAGAGTCAAGCAAGCTTTTATTTATTTAGGAAGAAGTGAAAACTAAACTTGGCTCCTTTGGTTGAAAATATTCAACCCAATCGTTTGACTTCCTAAACATTTGCCTTGAAAAAGCTCCAGTGGCGTTCAGTCGGTAATCGTCTCTGCTGGTGCTTTCAGAAAAATACGACTACGTCGGGAGGTTGCTGAAGCCTGGAGAGGAGCCGTCGGAGTACACGGACGAGGAGGACATCAAGGACCACCTGAAGCACGACTGAGCAGTCCCCATCCCACGTACCAAAGCCAGAAGCCCCCAAACAGCTGTAACTGACCGCCCTGGACCACCAGACCCCCTCCACGCATCGTCCCGGCCCCCGTCCATCCACCGGTCACTGCTCTCTCTAGTCCCTGTCTGTGTACTGAAACTCTGAATCCGTCTGGTGCTGCAGCTGTTTTGGAAGGGGAAGGAGTAAAGTCTCGACAACCAGACCTCCTCTCTCTCTCTTTCTCTCTCTCATTCTCTCTCACCCGCGTCATCCTACGAAGATGAGCGCCAACAGAAAGCCTTTGAGGAGCTTTTGCTTTATTCTTCGTGTTTTTTTTTTGTTTTGTTTTTTTAAATTAGACAGCTGAGACGTCTCTGGGGGGCCGTTAGACGTTAGTCCAAAACCGGCTCGTTTGGAGGTTAGTCGGGAATTGTCTGGTCTGGGATAATCAGTGGAGCGGGGCGGGGGGAGGAAACGCCTCTCTCTCTATCTTTTAATCTTTGGTTCAGCCACATAGCAAACGAAACCGCTTCAGCTTTGAGAGAAGCTCATCAATCAATCACACAACTCAATTTCTGTTCAGACCATCTTCCTGCCTGGATGAGAGGGCAGATCTGTGGCCTAACCAAGAGCAGTCTGGCAGGCTTTGCGTTTATCTGTTGTGTTTGTAGTGTATTCACTACTAGTTTTCTTCGTTTGTCACCATGTGATTGTATTTGTTAAGTAGCATATAGAGGGGACAGTGTTCCAGCAGCATTATTGTTTTGTTTTTCTTTTCATATTTCATTGCAGGGGCGGGGGTCAAAGGTCTTCGCTACACGAAGCTTGTTTTAAATCTCATCAGATGGACTAAATCACTGATTTGGGAGGGGGGCTAAAGGGAAGGTGATAAGGCAGTCCTAATCAATTGACAAATTGTTTACATGCCTCACAAGCCAGCTGCAAGTCTGTAGATTTCCCCTGAAAATGGTCCAAGTATTAATCGTGCCTTATTTTGTTTGTTGCGTCAGCGCCGACGGGTCTAACAGAAGGTAAGCGGAAGGATGGAGGTGTCCGTTTTTTTTCCCCCTAGACTCAGTCCAACCCCCCCTCAGACATTAAAGGCATTTGTTGCGTCAGTCGTCCGTGCAGAGACTGTAATATTTCCCCACTTCTCAAACTTTGTACATAGACCCAATAAATTACTCAGTGTTACTGCCATATTTATGTAGTGGATGAACTCCATATACATATGCTATGTCGTATTGGCCAAAACCCCCCCATTTACTTTTTTTTTTTTTCTGTAGTTCATTTTGAATGTGGGTGAATTTTTTTCCAAAAATAAATCAAGTGATTCTAAAGGTGTTGCAAAAATGCTGCAGGATTGGACCGGGAGCTGTTCTTGCGAGTTTTGTTCGTAGACATTGCTTATCCTGTAAATATATCGTATCGTTTATTAAAAGCATGTGCAACATCAAAGTCAGCTATGCCGAGGTTTCACCACATGTATTTAAATGTCAGGCGCGTGTGCGAGTGTGTGTGTGTGTGTTTGTGTTCGTGTGAAAGAAGCAGGAAGCGATTTGTTCATGCATAATAAATCAATTTGGTTAATAATGGAAAATTTTTGCTCCTTATTTGCTTTGTAAGAGGGTTACTTGGGGAGGATGTGTCCGCGTCCTTAAAAGGTTTTAAATTCAGTAGGGGAAAGAAAAAAAAGTAAGTTAGCCTTAAATGCGTTAATCACAGCCTCACACGTCTTAACTTTTATTTTGTGTTGAATATTCTATGTAGTTAATTTTTCTCGCAGGGCATTTCTGTCAGGTGAAGGTTTGGGTCGCGTGCATCTTCAATGCGTTATGTGACTCAAGGTGCTAACTAGCTCCTTTGCTTGCTAGCTAGCTTTTTTGCATCTATTGTGGGTAAATATTTTTATCACCAGTTGTCTGGACAACGTTGCTATTTGTTCATTTCTGCTGCCTACCCATATGATGCTACTTTCATTCTGTGGCAAAACACCTGGCATTGCTATTTTATAAAATATAGCATTTTCTTTTGTACTTTTCTGCATGATGCAGGTCTGAAATTTGATTTATAATGGCTTAAATTAATTTTAAACCACCTACAGAAACCCTTTTAGGGATGAAAATATTTTAGCGGCCGTACCATCTGGTGTACACTCAGTAGATAAACTTTTTAAACTTTGTAGATGATATCATGTTTTAGGAGAAATTTTAAAAGATAAATTTGAAATAAAAACGGAAAGGGAAATAAAGATGGTTTAAATTACCTTGGTTAAAATGACAATATTCAGGTAAATAATGAATTACTTGTTCAATAATTTTGAAGAATGATTAGGGGCAGGGCTCCAGTTAATGTTCTCTTTAAAGTAACACTGTTTTATTTCTATTTTTAGGTTTTAAAATAAAGAAAAAGGTAAAAACCTTTGCAAAAAGAGGACGAAAATATTTTATTCTATGGGAAGAATTTGAAGATGCATGCACAGAATATAGCGAAGGGAAAAAAATCCACTAGTTTTCAATGGAATGACGAGAAAAAAACAAATCTAAATAAATACATTCTGCATCTCTTTTTTTCTCTTACTACCCTTCTGTCTTTCAAGCTACTGTTGAATGAAGGCTACTAGTGCCATAAAAATGATTTTTATTTTTTTTTAAAGAGTTGGGAGTCACTGGTGGGGCTGGATCAGACAAAGCATTCCCAGCAAAAAAAAACTTTATGTGAAAAAATATTTAATAAATGTGATTATTTTTTACCCTAAAATAAAAAAGCTGATTAAACAATCAATTATTCATAATGGGAAGCACTGATGAACCTTTGACCTCATTTCCAGTAAACCAGTGGGTGGTAGAGCTGGACAGGTTGCTGATTATTCAGGCAGAAAGACTAATAATGCAAAAAATATTCATCATGTCTGAGGCTCAACTGAGAGGTTCCAAAAGAAATAAAAAAAAAGCACGTTGCATCAGTATGTATTAGTATATCTGAAAAAAAATTATATTTGTAAAAGTGCAATATTTCTTGCCAGTCATCTTAGAAAGCATCACAGAGTTTAATTCCTTATTTTGATGATCATGGCTTACAGATAATGAAAGCCCTAAATTCAGAGTCAAAAAATTAGAATACAGAAATCATCAATGGAAAGTCACAGTGTGTAATTAGAAATAATAATTAGAAACTTAACTCAAAACCTGCAAAGGTTTCCTGACCCTTTAAACGGTCTCTCACTACGGGTCAGTCGGCTACATGATCAAGAGGAAGACTGCAGATTGGATGGATTTCATTGACATCTTTCACAAGGAGGGGGAGCTGCAAAAGGTCACTGCTGATGAAGCTGGTTCACAGAGTTCTGCATCCAAGCATATTAACAGAAAATTGAGTGGAAAGAAGATGTGTGATTGGAAAAGGTACACCAGCACCTGGTCTAATGTGATATTTTAGTTCACTGACACACAGAATTTGAGGTTTTCTTGTACCCACAAGCCATTATTGTTAAAATTGCATTGCAAAAAAAAAAATGGCTTCTTGTCTAGAGCGACATGCTTAAAATGTAGCTCTTAGATTAAATTAGGAAACAAACTAAATTCATACGTTTCTAATAACAAAAGTAGTATATCAAGACAGTTGTTATACTGGGTATAGGTTAATGACACCTGATATTTTCTATTTGACTTGTCTTTTTTTATTGCAAATACAGGAGACAAGTTCATTTGTCTAGTAAACATTTAATTTAAATACACGAATAAAGCTAAATGAGCTGGGTAACATTACAATTCATACGCTACTAAAAAAACAAAAACTTTTATGAAGTTCTGCTCAGATAAAGTGGGGCATGTAGATTAAGTTGTATTCTCCACATTTGAGTGTAGAAACTATGAAGTGATGATCAAAGTATTTTAATGTGTAAATAATATCAGCAGCATGTAAATAATATGACAAAGACTATCAGGATATTACCAGTTCTAACTTTTTAATAATTTCTGTCACATATCACAGTGGCTGCCTGCAAAAATATTGACGATTCTTATTATGGCCATATTCTTTTCTGTTGTTGCCAATTAGATTGTTGGAGAAACTAACCTGCAGAGTGTTGAACATTAGTAAAGATCGGTATATGATGTTTAAGGTAGCCAGCATTTCAAGTCAAGGTGTCTGTCCTTTCTTTCCACTTGAGCACCTTCAAGATAGCCTTGCTATTAATTAGTAACATAAGACGCTAACTTCTGTTTCCGTTTAGCTGCTTAGGATGGCAAATTTGGTTTTCAGCAGAATAAATTACATCTATAAGGATTTAAATTCTTCAAAAGCTAAACTACAACATAGGAAAGCCAGATCATGATAGTTATGATCCTGTTATGTGAAGTAACTTGCGCCACAATAAACAGCCATTAACTGGAAGACGTGTTGCTTGGTCTCCTATTCTGAATGTTTCACAAATTGGAAATATATGTAAGTCTATTTGTTTTAGTCTCAGTTATCCATCATTAAACATTTAATATTAATTGGAAAGTTATATTAGTTATTTAGCTATTGCATTTGGGCTGCTTCTCAACAACGGTTTTACAACCTATTAGGAATGCACCAATATGAAAATTTGGACAGATAACCGATATTTGCCAATGTCATACAGATTACATATGTTTTTTTACACTGTCTAACAGCTCTGTTCCTAACAGTAAAATTATTGCTCAAAAACAAAAGGAGATAAAGATAAAAGATGCAGAGATGTTTGGCTTGCTCTACAGACCAAGAGTTCTCCGCAGACAACAGGAGCGAGTGGAGCGCCGATTATCCATCATTCTACTCCAACCACATCGTGGGTCTTTTAGGCAAAATCGTCGCCATCTGGTTGCCATGGTACTTTCAACAGAGCCAGAAGCAAAAGATGATTTTCCTGCACAAGTTGAGCCAAATTCTGAATAATCTCAACGACAGAATCTTTCTAAGCTTTCACCTAATCCTACAACTCGTAGAGGAGGATTGTGAAACCAAATAGATTGAATTTGTAACTAAAGAAATGATAATAATGAGTGTAAGTATAATACTCAAAGTTTAAGGAAAATATTAAATATTCACACTTCTATTGTCAATGGGTTTTTTTTCTAATTAGAAAAAAAGACTGTAGAAAAAGACTGTATTTATTATCATACTGGGAAAAAAAGAGAAGATTACTAGGTGTTTCCAAAAATTGTTTCTGACTTTTTAAAAGCATCAGCAACATTTTTATTTTTTGTCAGGGTAGATGGTATATTTCTAAAAATTGTGAATATTCAATATTTGTATCTGTTTGCAGTTTAAATTTGAATTTATTTGTGTGTAAATATGGTTAATATTTTTTTTTTGGCTCTTTGGGGATTCCATACACTGATTCGTCCTTTCTCAACAAAAAAAGTAGTTCTGAGAGGTCATAGCTTAATCACCAACCACAGCTCCACAGCGCCCTCCCCTCTGCTCCGGTTAAACCCGGCACTGCACTGACTATGGGAGTCCGTGTTCGACTTCTAACCAAAGCACGTCGACCATCACCGCTTTATAAAGCCAACGCGGCTTTCTGGGTAACTTTCAGCAGGCTCCGGAGCAGGAATGACTCTCCTCCATCTCTAATTATTTACTCGCCACCTGTTTCCTCCCGGCTGCTGCACCAGCTCCGACATCTTGCCCGTTTTCAGCCAAACTACGGGACTTGATTATTATTCTATGACAACAGCGGCTACAATTTTCCCCTCAAAATAACGTCAGCTTGGGAAATTTCTTTTGGTAAGTTATAAATAATAATGATTAGTGTGGTTTGTTTTGTGCATATATGTGTGTGTGTGTGTGTGTGTTTTGTTTTTTGTTTCTCTTGCTTCCCCCGGGATAGACAGACAGTCTTTGTGTGTCTCTCCTTCATTAGGGCAGCAATGGCAGAACATCTCTCTCAAAGTGAACTGGACTACCCATTCAAACTTCTGGAGTATTTCAACGGCTTCAGGGTGTCAAAGGTAAAATCACAGCGTGATGGGTAAACACGTCACCGTTCGATGTGCTGCAATCAGAGCACTCAGACATTTTCAGACACTTTATTTACAATGCATGTTTTACGTTTTTATTCCACTGGGCAAATATTAACATAAAGAACCTTAAAGTTAAATTAAAATAGATCATGCATAGGCCACCTGAGGCTGGTAAAGGTTCCAGCATCTTCAGAGAAACATTCTGTAAGACTGGACTAAACAGCCATTCACTGAGGAAGAAATCATAAAAACTTAAAAAAATTAAAAAAAAAACATTGGAGAGAAAAAAAGGGAAACATTAGCCAGGATCAGTGGCAGTTTCTGATACAGGCAACATGGGCAACTGCCCAGGGCAGCATCTGGGCTGGAGGGGGGGGGGGGAGCTGCATCCTTTTTGGAGGGATGCTGTAACTTCCTCTGGACAGGATGTTAAAGTTTGTGCGCAATTGAGTCTACTGACTGATCAATGACCCTAACCACTACCAGATTAGTTATAAACAGACTTAAGGTCAACAAAGTCAACAGGTTGTAGTGTCCAGCTCAATCGTTTGACCTCAGTCTAATAGAAGACTTGTGGTTAGAGCTAAAAAGGTGCGTTTAGTTTAGTTTATTTAGGGTCCGTTTAGGATTTAGCTGCAGGAATGCTGCCGCTGTTCTTACACAGTGTTTAGAAGTTCAACAGGGAAAAGAATGGCAACAATAAAAAATGACAACATGGCAGAATATATGTAATTTTAGGCTAAACTATAGTGTCATTTAATCAGTTCACAACCAGGAACTTGCATTGTTTACAGCTTACTAAAGTCATTGTTTTATCTGTAGTTTCACATCGTTACTATAGTTAAATATAACACCAGTTGGCTTTAAATTCCAGAGTTGCGCACCATGGAACAGTTCTTTTTTGTGCGAGTTCTAACTTTTTGGCAAAATGCATCCCATTTTTGTAGCATGCTTTGTCAAATGTAAATGTGTCTTTCGGCTAAACAATACAGGGTTTCCCCCAGAAAACTTGCTACGCCTAGTGGTAGGGGGCGCTGTTGGGCAGTCCACCAGCAGCCCACCATGTTTTTGTGGTGGGCTGCTGTGAAAAAATGTAAAAAGTGACAATAATTTGGAGGAAATATTATGTAGAAATGACAGCATGTGAGGCTAACGGGCAGGCGCAGGGACGGCGCAATTGGTGCACCCCCCACCCTGAGCACCCAGTTCACTGCTTCAGCTACAAACCTAGCTTAATTTGTCCTTACTGTCACTGTTATTGATGTATAAAAAAACCCTCTGTTTAAAATAAACAAACAACACTTAGCCTGGTGGGGTGTGGGGGGAAGTAAAGCCTGGTTACCCTCCAGGCTGATAACACACAAACAGAAACTCTGATTTATATTTAGAAATAATATCGCAGATATTCTTTTATAAACAATATTTCTGAAAAACACAAGTAGTGAGTATTTTTAATCCATCTTTAATGGAAAGTCATCGGTTATTTTTCCCACAACGTTGCTGAACCTCTACCCATTTCAGTAATGATATTGCTGATTTGTTTAAACCATAGTTTCTCATCTGTGGCACTGCCTAGGAGTTTTACTTTTATTGGATGATTTATTTATTTTTTTTTATCTGATATTTTTGATCTACTTTGCTGTGTGACTCAGTTCCACCAGGTCTGGAAACTACTGTTTAAAAAAACATGAACAAAGACTGAATCTGAAGGATGCTATAAATAAACATCCATCTAACAATAAAACCCTCATCACTTTTTCGGTATGGAGTGTTTTCGGTAACCGTAACTGGCTGAGAGGAAAGGTAAATACTTGGTTGTATTCCTGAACATGAAGCAACAAAAAGGTGATGTGAACTCTACGTCTGTGACTCAGATGATATTCTCAGCCTGTGAGCTCGGCGTCTTCGACCTCCTGCTGAAGTCCCAGGACGCCCTGAGTGCTCAACACGTGGCGCAGGAACTGGGCACCAGCATGGACGGGATGGAGCGGCTGCTGGACGCCCTGGTGGGCATCGAGATCCTGGAGGTGGAGACGGCCCAAGGGACGGGTGAGGAACGGGAAGACCTCCAATAAACGACAACTTAATTTTAATGTCACTATTATTATATTTAAAATAGACAAAGTCATTTGCGTAATCGTTTCAAAGTCACTGATAATAATTTGATGCCGATATTTAAAACATGACTTTTTTTTTTATTATAATAAGTAATATTATAACTTTATTCTGGTAATATTATGTCCTCATTTTCATTTTATTATAACTTTATTCTGGTTAATACAATGTTTCTTATTTCTTCTAATATTATGGTTTCATTCTCAAAGTGAAAAACAAAATTTTAGCCTGCTGTAAACATGCTGAGCTTTAGCTTGACTCTCCGTCTGAGTTCGGTTCTGTTCAGCAGCAGGTCTGGAACTTTCTGTGTGACTTTGTGTGTTAACCCAGCTCTGTACAGCAGCACAGACGTAGCTAACCTTTACCTGGCCAAAGGCAGCGCCAAATCTCTTCACGATATGATCATCTACCGCTCCCAGACCGTCTACCCGCTGTGGAACAACCTGGTGGACGCCATCAGGTCAGTGGGCCGCTGCTGCGTCACATAAGCATCTGTGAGAGCAGGAGAAGGGAAAACCAGGCAAAAGAATTCCTGTCACATGCAGTTTCACGCATTTTGTCTTGGCTCAGCCACAAACTTTATTCTGTTTTATTGGGATGTTAGATAAATGAAATGAAAGGAAATCTACAAATAAAAATCTGAAAAGTGTTGCGCATGATACATTAAAAAGAGCTCGATCATTTCCATTCTCATGATAAGAGTAATTTTCTTTACAGAGACATCATAATCCATTGTAATTATAGATTTGTTTGTGTGTGTTTTATATTTATTTTATTAATTGGTTTTATTGATTTTCTTTTCTTTTTTTTTTGCTGTTCGTTATTTTGGATGTTTAAAATATATTCCAGCTCCAGTGCTAAGTGGTGTTTTTTTTTTAATTATTACAAAACTTTAATTTTTTGCTCTTTGAAAGGGCGACGTTACAATACTATGGCATTATCAAAATATTACTTGAAAGTGGTCTCAAATTAACAATATTATTGCTTATCGTAATAATTGAAAGGAAAATATATTGTCTAGTAAAATTTGTTATCAGGACAAATTGGTTATTTAATAAAACAGAAATCTAGGGCAACTGATTTCATGGATAACATGATAAAACAGAATCAAAAACCAAAAACACTCATGTATACAATAACCTCCTTAACAGCTAATCTATTTTATACATTTGTATCCAATGTTTAGTGCTAAATCTACTTGACAATACATTTTACTTAGTTGCAAAAAGCAAATTGAATAGAGCCCACACTTGTTGACTCCTGACCCCCACTGGGTTCCAAACCTTTATTTTGGGAAGAATTTGGTTTAAATTAAAGCATGTGGTTGTGGAGTGACAAAATGTGAAAAAGTTCATGGGGTGTGAATACTTTTGTGAGCCAGGGAGAATGAAACGCATTCAAGCTTCATGTTCTGCAGGGAGGGGAGGAACCAGTACGAAAAGACCTTCGGTCTTCCATCTGGCCACTTTTTCCAAGCTATTTACAGGTTGGTGCTCATCTGATTGCTTAAAATGCTTCACTGGTTTACCAGTTACCAGTTTGTTGGTAACTATAGAATGACTCCCTCCCAGGTCTGAGGAGGAGATGCTGAAATTCATGGGGATCATGAGCTGTCACTGGGTTCTGGACGGACACGACGTTGTGACGGCGTTCGACCTCTCTCGCTTCCAGAAGGTTGTTGATCTGGGAGGTGAGGACCCATGGCCGTCCACTCTCACCGCCTGCTGCATTGTAGGTGGCTGTAAAAATCTGTGCTGTGTCTTCAAAAACTCCCAGGTTGCACTGGTGCTCTGGCCAATGAAATGGCGAGAGCGTATCCCGCCTCGTCCGTCACCGTGTTTGACCTGCCGCAGGTGGTGGAAGCGGCTCAGAAACATTTCAAACAGGAGGACAGTGGCGTTACATTTCAATCAGGTAAAGCAGATTATTGATCATTATTGACCCTTTAACACTCTCTGGGTTGAAGTGTTCAATTTTATTTTTATTTTTTTATCTACTATATACATATATATATTTTTTAACATAGCATATAATATCTCAACATAAGCAATGCATTTAAATAAAAGTTTCCTGAGACATGAATATGAATGTGTGGTAGACAAAAACATCTTGGAAGCCAAATATTTAAAATAGTACTTTATAAAATGGATTTTGAAATTGAGAAAGACAGCTAAAGTGAACCCCACACTAATCCAAAAACCAGTTTAGAAAATCCTAGATCCACCCTTGCTAGCTAGCTGAAAGTTATCTAGCTAGCTAGAATGGATTTTCCATCCTAAGCTAAACAAAACTTAGCTAGCTAACTTGTGCTTATTTTAATGGCAAATATATGCTTTACTGTACTGCTGTGTCACAGCACAAGAAAACCGTCACAGTTTTTAACTCAAGACTAAATAAACCTTAATAATTGTATTACAGAAACTCAACTTATTACTCTTACCTGGGGAAGCTATTCTAGAAGATGTGGTCTCCATCTTCTTCCCTTCTTTTTCTCTTTTTTTCTTAAGGCTGGAAAAAAACACCTAAGTGACACAAACTAGCAGAAAATATGTGAAAAAAATATGCAACACATACAATGTGTTACAATGTTAACATGTTCTGGATGGTTTTTATAGTATGTCCAGTCAGAAATATTTGGTGACAAAATACATTTTGTGTAACTGTACAAGACATACTAAAGTAAAGAAGGAAGAAAAGAGAAAAGCAGAACTAATAATCTGCTTTGATTTGTTCCCTTCTCTGCATGCAGGAGATTTCTTCAGCGATGAAATTCCTGGTGCAGACTTGTATGTGTTGGCCAGAGTCATTCATGACTGGCCTGAAGAGAAGTGCCTGGCGCTGCTGAAGAAGGTCTATGAGACTTGTAAGCCAGGTGAGTTCCCCCGTAACCAAGGGCATCCCCATACATTGGCTGGCCGATAAATCGTCTGATTTTCTTAATTTTGGGAGATCGGTCAATATTTAACACTGCTGCACATGTGTGGGTAACAATGTTGCCAATTTAGAGACTTTAGTGCTATATTTTGCAACTTTTGAGTTTAAAAAAAATTTATATCTGCTTGAATCGGAGTCGGCAGATGAGGGCTTTAAAATATTGATGGTCGGCCAGAAAACTACAATCGGTTCACAGTACCAATAACACGAGTTACATAAGTCTGGTGTCATTTAAATAGAACAGTTGTGGTCAGCTCAGTGCGATTTGTCGTCCTCCCACCAGGTGGGGGCGTCCTGCTGGTGGAGGCGCTGCTGTTTGAAAACAGACGAGGGCCCATCATGGCGCAGATCTTCTCCCTCAACATGCTGGTGCAGACGCAGGGCAGGGAGCGCACCCCGTCCGAATACACTCACATGCTCAACAAGTCGGGCTTCTGCAACGTCCAAGTCTGCCGGACCGGGAAGTCCTACGATGCCATCTTGGCCGTCAGATGAGCACGGAAGCACTCCGCGTGTCCCGACAGGGAAATGATGAGAGCACTGATTTAAAATCTTGATTTAAAATAATGAGATGTTTTGTTGGGGGTTAGGAGACACAAACGTAAAACTTGAACCTTTGTCAAAAGAAATCTTGTTCACTCAGCTCTTGGATTTGGGTCATAGTTCAACCTTCTCACATTCTGTGATCCACTTCCTGTTCACTGTGATGCTGCCTGGCTCCTTCTTAATCTGCACATTAATCAAGTTCCTCATATAGTCGATTGTTTGTTCAGAAAATAATTTCCGATTATTCATCACTGTGACACTGTTTACCAGCCTCTTGGTGGTGCATTTCTGGTTCTACTCAGCTGTTTGGTCCCTTTATCCTGGTGCTGCTTTGTAAAACGTGGTGCAAATCCTTATATGACTGAACAAACTTACCTACGTTTAAAGACTGTCTACAGTGGCTCGGCTTCAAAATAGCTGCAGATGGGTGTTCATGTTGAATAGAAGGTTATAAAACATTTCAGGAGTGGAGATGAATTCTGTTTGTGTATCAGTGGTTCGAGTCTGTATTAGAAAAGTCAACAGATGGGTCACAAATATCATCCTTTCTACATCAGCATATTGTGCTCCAAGACTGTTTCTGTGTCCTCCAGTTGCTCCTCTAGAAATGAAAGAAAGCTGTGATATACATTGTAAATTTCCCTTTATAATTTTGGTTTAATTAAAAAGAAAAGTGTTAACAATCCTGTGGTGACTGTCTCTATGTATTCTGTCTTAGTTTTCTATATTATGGTACTCAAAAACATTGTTTTATTTTCAATTTCTTCATAGTTTAGTAATTTGTATGCTTATAATTTCGTCTAATTATTTGAATCAGTAATGGATCTCATTTCACAGTTTATAGCTGTCGTATGAAGTTTCTGTTGTGAACTTAGTAAATTATTGCCTGTTTTGCCAGTTCATCTTTAACAATAACGTATTAGTTCAGTTCAGCCAGCTTGAAATAAACCACTTCATGTTCATAGTTCAGCGTGAAAACATTTGGAGTTAACATGAATTACTTCTAGTTCTGGAAATGAGCTGAAAATCTTCAATCAAGTGAACTAAATCATGTGAACTGTTCTGTTATTCTGGCTATACATATGACATTGTGAGAGGTTCTTGTGTTTTTGATTTGTGGTCTCTCCCTTTAATTGAGATGCTTGCCATATAAGGATAGATCTGTGTTACGCAAAAAATAAGTGTCATACACACACACATATGAAAGAATAATGCTCAAATTAAATGTATCCACACTACATCAGGATTCGGCAGATGAGGGCTTTAAAATATTTAACCCCCGATTCACTATGTGAATCGGGGGTTAAAATTTAAGGAGTTGATTACCTGAGTTAATCCTGAAATCTGATGGATTGAGAGTGGTTCAAGGGATTCTGCTGCCATCATGCGGTGAACATGCCCTCCTGCAGCCCGTGCTGGGTAACCTCCTCCCCGGGCGCCGCTGCTCTGTGTTTGTGTATGTGGAATGCGGGTCAAGCGGAACTCAAGGCAAAAACTGCGCTTCACATCAAACTCAAACACCGGCTTGCATCCCTCGGACGTGTTCTGTATGTACCGTGCTATTTTTGTAAACTATATCAACCTGCGTGCATTTGTTAAACATGTTTATATCGGGGCATTTAGCTGAGTTTATATTTCTGTTATGGTCGCATGAGCAGTCCGCTAGGAAAACGCGACGTCGTCATTTAAAATGGCGCCAAAGATTAACCTCAGCCAGTTCATCTTCGATAAACACACCTTACTGTAACCCGCTTTTATAACCACACAAATAACGAAACCCTGGCTTTACTTTAACGAATACCCATAATTCATATGCACATTTTAACTTTAGAGAAACATGTTTGAGTGCAAGTTTGACCCCTAACCTTTGACGGATAGGAGGCTTGTTTTTGTTTTTTAATGAGGGGCACCGTGGAAGCTATGCTAGTGGCAGTGGCTGGCTGCTAACAGCGTTGGAACTGACGTTTGTTAGCCTCCTGCTAACGAGCTAGCTTCGGTTGCTAACACGCAGCACCAGCTGAATTTTGTTTTCGCTCTTGAAAACGTTCGTAATTAGAAGCGGTTTGTTGTATGTCATATGTAGATTATGATATAGTTTAACTCACTGTGTATGCATTTAATTAGAAAAACATAGTAAGCCTAAAGATATTTCCACTTGATGCACCGGGTGTGGGTGGGCCCTTATGTTGCATAACGGTATGGGGAAAAAGCAACCAAGCTGGTATTCGACAGTGTTTATTTTCCGCTTAAAACTAACACATGTGGATGGCGTAAAAGTGACCCCCATAATAGTATTAATGTTCACAAATGTTCTCTTCGCATGCCAGATGAAGTTATACCAAGTAGAACGCAGATGTTTACTATATGTAGTAGTTAGTAGTTAGCTGCTAGTTACATTGGCACCATCAAGTACTGAAGCTAGCATCCGGTTCGAATCTTTATATTCTGCACTTTACTAAAGGATTATTCTGATGGGTTTATCAAACCAGGACACACTGGAGTCCTGAAATACTCAGAATAGTTAATGTTCAAACTCGTATAACCTTTATTAAATTTGTGAAAACAGGGAATTAGTCATTTTTGGAGTGCCTTTTGTTTCTATTTTCTCTTAGACCTCCTGGATAGTTATTCTGTCCCAATGTTGGTAATGACAGATGCTATAAAATATTTTTGGTTTCAATGTTAATCAGTGGCTGAGCTGAAATGTCTTAAAAACACAAATCACAGCCACTACTTTATAGAACTAATTAAATTACTTATCATTAATTTCATTTTAAGCAGGACCCAATTTAAGGTGGTTAAATATTGAAAAACTTTTGTTAGGGTTCCATTTTTTTAAATAAAGGTTCCTCAAAAATTGTATTTTATCTTTTCCTTAATTTTTATAGAGTAATTAATAGCTAAGTGTTACTGATGAGCCTCTGAAGCCACAGAAAAACAGCTATTAATTTTAAAAAAATTTTTTGACAAATTAAAATGTGACTTCTTAAATTCCCCAAAATATTTTATTGAATCTGTAAATTGTGTGGATTATTTTTCTGTCCTGGTTAAATGTTTACAATGTAGTTCAGATGAAACCATTCTGATGTGTTCTCAAGCAAACAAACAAACAAGAGCCTTTTTTAAATTTTCCACACAAAGTGAAGGTTTGAAAGATCACAAGCTGCATCTTATGGAGCGTGCAGAATTGTGCTCCTGTTTGGTGTTTGTAAGTAGTGTAGTTTTCAATGCAAATTCAAAAATATTTCATTGATCCAAAAGGGAAACTAATTGTTGTTGTAACTCAAATTAATTCAAGATTCTTCAGAGATACAGATGGTGATGGCTGTGGGCAGGGAGAATCTCCTGAGGCGGTTTGTATCTGAGATAGACTCTCTGTTTTCATATTTCACAAATTGTATATTTACAATTTTTATCATGTAATGATAGTTCAAGTTTGATCATCCTAGATGTTTTAGATTCTGAACTGTATCGAATCAGATTTTAATCTAGAGGTTTTAAATGAAGCGCTTTAGACCAGAGTCTCCGAATCGGAGGCCAACTTCAGCATCGGTTGTGCTGCGTGCGTGCAGGGACGAAGGGGCGTCACACAAACCGGAGCTAGCTTCTGTGTCTTAGCCTAGCATGCTAATTTAGGGTTAGCACCTTTCCTCGCTGGGCAACCCCCCCTGGTATTTTTCCACCTTTCGGGCCATATGAGTCAATGGTGATTTTTGTTTTTTACCGACTATGTGACGTTACGTTGGGTTCATAACCCAGTGCGGCGCTGCGCTGTTTATGTCGCGCGGGGAAACGTGTGGAAAGTTACCTTGGTGTGTAAACATTCGTGACGCCGTATAATCTCCAAGGAAACATGTGATGCTTGTTTTTAGTGTCGCCCCATTTTACGTTCCTATGTTAAAATGTCTACCTTCAGTAAGTAGAAGTGTGATTATACACCGAGGGGTGGCGTTAGCGCTGCTGGAACTCCTCTGCGAGGCTTCTGGAAGCATCCAGTTGTTGACATTTTGATGCCTTGCAATGTTGCGTAATATCACTTACTATCCATTGAAAACTAACGCAGACGTGGAGCCTAGTTGAGTACTAACAGTATGCAGGTCCCTTTTGCATTGCTAATATTTGCTCCTTAAGTGTTTAATTTAAATATTTGTTGCTTTTATGGATATTTAATTTTTCAGGTTTTTGTCTGTTCAGATTTTGAAAGTGTTATTTAGTGTCCTCTGTGTTGTTGTAGCTTAACATGGTGGGTTTTGTGTGCAGAGTCCTGATGCCGGAGCTCCACAGACAGAAGACCATGAAGAGAAGCAGACACCCCAGCAGCAGCGATGACTCGGATAATGGAAGTAAGAAAACCTGCCTCCCCTGAATCACCTGAACAGAGCTGCTACAGTTCTGCTGTCTTTTGCATCTCAGTGTCAGCTGTTCACTCAAAAGTACATTTGTGCAAATTTTTATTATTATTATTTAGTACTTTGCAGTTATTCCCTCTTCTGTAAGTGAAGATAGCATGTTTACAATAGTAAAGCACTTGCATAGCAAGCATTGGAGTCTTAAAAATCCTTAAAACTTTACCTCTTATCAGTCTCAGTTTAAGGCATAGACTATTAGGTGTTACGTTATAATATTCATTATCAGAATGGAAATGATGTAGCTCATTTTAATTCATCATGCGATTAATTGATTAATGCATTCATGCATGTTTTCTCGTCTTCCATATGCGTTTCTATGTAATGTTACAACCATAAAAGAATAGATTATATACTTTTAGCACCTGGGTGTGTTCTGTGTAAACGATGTGAAACTGGTATTTACATACACACAAAAAACATCCATTATGCCATAACTCTCTCATGGCTCATCACATGAACACACACATTTCTACTGAACCCACAGTCACATAAGAGCTGCAGTAATTCTGAATCTGTCAGCTGGTGCATGTGTTCCTCTGCTTAAGCTTTCAGAAATGGCATAAGTATCCTTTACATTGTTGATCTTGGACCCACTTTACTGGTTTGAATGTTTCTGTCAGAGTAAGTCTGTACTCCGTATTCAGGATGTAAGAAAAGAAAGAGAAAGAGGGACAAGAAATGGACACTGGTAAAAACAAAGCGAAGGGACAACGTCCGCGTGAGACGCAGGAGACAGACTAGGAACAGGACACGTGTTTGGACCTTTAAAGACATCCTGGCAGGTCAGACAGGCAGGCAGGCAGGCTCCAGTGAATCAGTTCAACACCTTGTGATTTTTTTTTCTATTATTATTCTATTGTTAGCTGTGTTAGGGAAACCAATTTACCTCTGTTATCAGAGAATACAGAATAATTTGTAACAGTTTGCAACTGATCAGAGTGCTTTCTTCGCTCTCATGTCTTTTAAGTTCAAACGTAGAGATCAGTGTTGTTGAGATCAAATTGAGAACAGCGATATCAGTTGAAGTGTTTTGGCTGCTCAAACAGACGCTGAGGCTCATCTTCGATCCGTCCTGGAGGAAATCCAGACGCTTTCCAAACAGAAAAACCTCCAACCCAATAAACCCTTGTTATGTTTCAGGTAATTCTACCTGCTGGTCTCAGCACTCATCGCAGCACCGGAGGGGAACCGGGCAGAAACCCTCAGAGGTAAGACAGCTCGGTCATGTTACAGCAAACCAACAGGGCCTTTTCACATTCATACATTTCATTGTATTTTATGGAATAAACCAACAAAAGTAATGAATAACTGCTTGAAATCTGCAGAAAGAGTGGAAAAATCTTTCCAAAGAAACCATTGTTGAAGTCATGTTTGCACAACAAATGTGAAAGAAGTTGTTTTGCTCAGACAAAAGCAAAATAGAAATTAAATGCACAAACACTTGGACTGCTTATCCTCCATGAGCACACCGTCCACACAGTGACACCATGATGCTGTACAGGAAGATGGTAGGAGTCAATGAGAAGATGCATCTGGAGCATGGTTTACAATAGAGCAGGGTTTTTCAAAGTTCCAGCAGGGAGGATTCAGAAAGCTGGAGGAAAGATTAGACAGAAATGTAAGAAATAAATTTACATA
>NW_006800166.1:374719-399760 GCF_000485575.1 Poecilia formosa | reverse complement strand
TACATATATATATATCACAATTTGTTATGATAAAATATAATCTGTTTTAAATCCTGATTATAGATGTTATTTGTCATGCTCATCTTTCAAATTCATCAAGCTGCTTCGCTTTTCAACCGCAAAATGAACAAGTTTCTGGCAGCCTGCTGAGGAGGACTCTGCTGCAAAAATACTTACAAACTCATAGCCAGCTAAAGTCAGAACATATTTACTATTCACTAATAATTATCGAATGGTGAATAAAAGTGAGAAAAAAACATTCTAAAAAGTTACATACTTTCTAGCATTGTCTGTTTTCAAAGCGGTTCCCCACTGTAGGTGGACGATATGGACTTAGGATTTTATCACAGTGCCTTTTTGTACTATCGTGATAACAATGAAATTGATGATAAACTATTTCTTACTACTTTTTTTAGGTAACCGTATGCCTGTGACTGCATAGTGTTACAAACACAAATACTGCTTTTGGAAAACATTTCCATTTAAATCAGGCCTGTTACTTAAAAAAAGTGTCATTTGTATCACAGTAAACTTTTTAAAATCATAGTATTAAATTGAATAAATTTTTTTAAAGCTTTCATAGAACAGAGATATATTCTTATCTTTTTTATCAATTGGAATTTATCAACACAGCAATAAATTCAAATTCTTAACACGAGAAATTGATCACAATAATTGATAAACAATACAACAAATGCTCCTCCCAAAAGCTAATGCTGTTGGCATGGATAGCATGGAAAAGTTTGGGAACCTCTGCACTGTGTTAGAATGACGCATAATCATGTGACTTAAATCCTATTGAGTCATTGTTAACGCTTTAAAAAAGTCACTGGATTCTCTAAAGCCAATGTGGCTGAACTTCAAAGTATTTAGCAAACAGAATGAATAAATAGCTACCAGACACAGCTGCTGTAGACAGGCACAGTGCAGTGAAAGGCACCCATTTACATTTTATAACTTGGCTGATCTGCTGACCTATACTAGTAAAAAACTTTAACTTATTCTAATTCTACCATAAGGTCCAAAATAATCCACAGATATGTGGTTGTAACTCGACAAAATGGGATAGTTTGTTAATGCCCTTTATTGAAACATCAGTAAAATGAGACTCTGTTTTGTTCCACTGGTTTTACTGGCCATACACCAGGACTCACTATCTAAGATAGGACTCACTATCTAAGATAGTGAGTCCTGGTGTATGGCCAGGGTTTCCATAAGTGGGATGAAGGGTCCCACTCATGGAAACATTTCTCCTGTTATCTGCTCCACAGTCTGTAGTCAGTTCCCTGCAAGCCCCAGCCAATTAAATTAAAGCACAGCAATAGCTCCTCCCGTTTCAGCGTTCTGGTTGGTTAATCCACACAGCGCAGGATTCAAACACTTTGGCTTTAGTTTTTAACCGTTTTGAGGTTTTAGGTTTGCTCAGAGTGGTACAGGCAGACATAAACAAGTTTTAAATACTATAATCAGCTCACATAGTCACACCTCAGAGGACTATAGACATGTTGCATGTTATTGTTTACATCTGGAAATTTCATGCATGCGCATAATGCTGGAGGGCAAAAATTGTGGACAGAAATTTCATTTATTTTCTGTCCACAGCTGTGGTAGAGCAATTGTTAACAAAATGAAACCTGGACATTTAGGTGTTATTAATTAAGTGCAGTACACCACCACAAATTGAAAATAACGCAGAAAAGCAGAAAACAACTGAAAACCACTGGTATTCTACACACAGATGCGTTTCCATAGAAACTGACTGTCGACAGCTCAGTTGGCCGATAGATCAGAGATTAAATTCCATCAGGATTCAACACGAAAAAATCGTTCCAACATTTACCATACAAATGACACTCAGTCTGTTTCAGTTTCATGTTTTCAGGCTCGATGTTTACGTTGCGATTATTAGTAAGTAAATTGTCTGAATACAGTAATTTAAACATCTGCTCTACTGATGGTCTGTCAGAGAGTACGACTTTTTTCTTTCCTTCTTTTTTAACTGTACCTAAACACACTGATTTCTGCAGCACATCTTCATGTTAAAATTGTCAAAGTCAAGCTAGCATAACTGATCTACTTCCCTCTTCCTTGCTATTTTTAATTTTATTCAAACTTTTTCCTGACCGATGAACTGTGATGCCCTCAGACAAAATTTTTCCTTTATCTATCACACATACATTTAAGATTCACCGCGTTATGTTGACAACATAACCAATGATAATCGTTGATGGCGATCAGCTTTTTGGCCTCTGACAGGGAGCTGGGGGGCGTGATGTCATGTTGTAATGCGTCTATAGGAGGAAAGCAGGGCTGGATAAAACTGTTTTTAAAATGCAAGGTGATAATTCTCCTTCTGTCTGGCAGGTTTTTAGGACAGACTTCATCACAGCTATGAAATTACACGACTCGTACCAGCTGAATCCAGAGGATTACTATGTCTTGGCTGATCCATGGAGGCAGGAGTGGGAGAAAGGTGTCCAGGTCCCTGTGAGCCCCCAGTCCATTCCCCAGCCTGTGACCAGGTAGGCAAACCGCTGCTGGGAGTCTCTGTTTATCCGTCATCTTCTGTCTGGGGCTGGGCGATCAACCCTTTTAGCAGTTTACCAAAGTACTGGATTTTGAAGATTTAATTTTAGGAAAATCTGGATTTTTTCCCCACCTATGCTCTCCTTGGGTTTCCATATTTAAAAGTGATGTCAGCACGGCCAGGGCCGCCATCTTGTTTGACAAGCATGTTTTACAGCTTCTGGTTATTTGGACTTTGACTTCAGGCCAGCTCTATAACACACTGTTAGGGCCAGGTTAAGAGTTTTATTTTTTTAATTACGAGGATAAAGCCATAACATTAGGAGAACAGAGCAGTACTTTTATGAGAACTACTATAAAAGTAACAATTAAAATGAGGAATGTTGAGCATCTTATACTTTTGTATAAGTTTTACAGATAATAATCAATAGAAATACTTCATCTTTTAACACGTCAGCATCAAATTATTATGAGCAGCAGAACTTTAAAACCATTTTGTAAACAACTGAGTCCATTTCAAAGAACCACAAACTGAGTTGGTCACATCAGATCCTGATAACTGTCCAAACGTTTCTCATTAAAATAACTTTTTCTTGAAATTTGAAAAGTTTTTTTTATCACTATATTCTTGAAATTGAGCAAAATTTCTCATAGGTTGGTGCTAATACTCCGCCGTACAACTCACTGAAGGGATAACTGAAATTAAAGCAATTATTTGATCATATTTTCTTTCATTATTTGTTTTTATAGAAAAGAAAGAAAGCAAAAAAATAAAATACATCACTTGGCATAAAAAAATAATAGATTTTATTTTTAAGCTCACTCTACTTTCATCTCCTGGTGTTTTCAGCAAATTTGAATTAGAAAACCAGTTCAACTGGATTTTTGTCTAACATTTACTATATCATGGGTGTACATAGTTTTTCCACACTTTTCCATGTTGGTAGATAACTTGTTGTTTGTTGCTCAGAGTTCTGGCGGAGAAGGGGAAGGAGGTGATGTTCATCAGGCCTAAGAAGCTGATCCGAACGTCGGGCACGGAGGCGCTGGGCTACGTGGACATCCGGACGCTGGCGGATGGGATGTGCCGCTACGACCTGAACGAAGAAGACGTGGCCTGGCTGCACATAATCAACGAGGAGTTTGCACAGATGGGTGAGCTGCGGACTCCACAGAACAGTCCAGAAATCTATATGATCAATAATATGAAAAACAAAAACTGACTGATTCACATTTGAGCAAACAGTAAAGCTGATGCATCTGTAACAGAGCAAACCTCCCACATGACGTCAGCTAACGCTATCTAGCTAATCATTAGCTTCAGAGACGGTCTGAGCTCCCCTGCCGAGTTGCGCTTCCCCTCGGTGAAGTCCTGAACCTCGCAGCGCTCCACTCACCGATTATCACAAGAAAATGTTAATCTGCCGACGACTCAGTCAACAAAATAAACCTCCATTACTCCTCCGTCTATTTGTAAAGATACTGAAGGCTGATGCAGCTAAAAACTAACCCTGATTTTTACTGCACCACATCCATGCTTGATTGGAAACAATTCATTTTTAGTCTGCACTCAGTTTTTATTTGTCCCTTATGAGTAAAATTACAAGTAAAAATAGTGAATTAACTAATGGAAACACATGCTGGAGATCAGTGTAATAAAATGTAGTAAAATTACATTTATGGAAGTGTGATCAAAAAAACACGCTTCCTTAAATTATATTAATATTTTTTTAAGTGTTATCTTGACTGTTTTTAAGCGTATCTTTATAACATATTTTTCCAAACAAGGGTTGACTTGTTCCCTACTTGTTGGTTTTTGCTCTAAATAAGCAACTGAAAATGTTATCATTTTACATAATTAATTGTATTTTTGCTCATAATATAAAGAACCCTGTTCCTTCAAAAAAATGTTTCCACTGCATCAAAAATAGTATCGGATGTTATTAGTTTCAGTATTAGTATCAAATTTTAGTATTGTGTCGATCCTGCTCTGACGCTGCTCACTTTTATTTTTTTGCATTCTAAAATAACTTCATATATTTGCATTTTGTTTTTCTACTGTGAGAACATCTGAATGTTTCCACAGAAAGGATCGATTTTATGCTGGGATTTGGATATGCTGTAATATAAATATAGTTTTCTTCGGCTACAGATTTACAGGTTCTAATTTTTGGCAAAGTCGATAAATCACTGAGAAACAAACACAAACATATGCATGTTTGTGTTAATAACCATATCCTAGGTTATCGTAGAACCGGTGATAATGGTTTGTTTATAGTCCAGACTTTACAGTAATGGATGGTGAACCTTGTTCCCGTCCTTCAGCTGGAAACTTACCATCTGTTAGATGGGTTTCCGTTTCTTTCATGACATCCAATAAAACCAAGACGCACACATAACAAGGAGAAGCTGATTCTCACCAGCATGTGGCGCTGTTTGCAGCCGTGCCGCCGCTGGACGAGAACACCATGGAGAGAGTCATGGAGGAGTTTGAGCACTGCTGCCACGAAAACATGACCCACGCCATGGAGACGGAGGAAGGGCTGGGCATCGAGTACGACGAGGACGTGGTGTGTGACGTTTGTCAGTCGCCGGACGGAGAGGACAACAACGAGATGGTGTTCTGCGACAAGTGTAACATCTGCGTTCACCAGGTCAGAGGTCAACACCGGAACCACTGAAGGCAGAGTCCAACCTCAAGGTTTATATTAGGGCTGGACAATAAATTATTAATAATATATAGTAATAGACACATGATCGATATCGATAGATAATACATCTGATAGAATAATCAATATATAGAATAGTCACTGAACTCTGATCCAGAACCGCACAGCATTCTGGGAGACGTAGGCAGAGGAAAGGCTTTAGCCCCTCGATCTCTAGGCCAGCTAAGCAAGGTCAGCTACCTCACTCTGTGGTTACCTAGCAACTAGGTAAGCAGTCCTAATTGCTAAAAAATAAAAAACAACGCAGTGGATGAAACAGGAAGCGTCACGCCTCTAGTTTGGCTTTATGTCACTTATTTAAACAAAAACAAAAACGAATCAATAATTATCTAAATCGATTGATACAAAACACTTATCTCATGATAGATTTTAGAACCATATCGTCCAGGCCCACTTCATATAGTTCTTACTTTTTTTTTTTTTTTTTTTACAAATGAACATTTAAAATGTAAAAGGTGTGTCGCTCATATTTCTTTGAAAGCTGGCCTTGATTTTCAGATTTGGTTGTAAAATGTTTACAGAGGCCATTCCTCATTTTTCACCTTGAAATGATGGACTCTGTTAAAAAATCCTGGTAGATGTATTTTAATTTTGGTACATTTATTTGTTGTTAACGAGCTTTTATGTTTCCAAGAAATCTGGATATATTTGGTTTGTTTTGTAAAGACAGCAGAATCTGAAACATGACCTCAATACTGAAGGTATTCATGGTCAAAACTTCACAGTTTTAGGAACATTAGAGAAGTTATTTTGTCACCCAGAGGAGCTTTTATTTCAGCTTTGGTGAACATTACCATAAAGTAAATATTTATCTTATTTTGATTTAATCGTGTGTGTGTTTTGAATTCCTCCCTGTTTTCCGGTCGTGTTTCTGACCAGGCATGCTACGGCATCCAGAAAGTCCCAAAAGGCAGCTGGCTGTGTCGGATCTGCGCGCTCGGCATCCTCCCAAAGTGCCAGGTGTGTCCTAAGAAGGGCGGAGCCATGAAGCCGACCCGCAGCGGAACCAAGTGGGTTCATGTCAGCTGTGCCTTGTGGATCCCAGAGGTGAAAGCTCCATCAATCCTACTTATTCCGTTAATCTTCTGGGGTGTCTTTTTGTAATTATTTCTTTTTTATTCATATAAACTTGTGCTCGCATGTGGTTGTGTGTATCTGTGCGTTCCAGGTGAGCATTGGGAATCCAGAGAAGATGGAGCCGATCACCAATGTGTCCCACATTCCCAGCAACAGATGGGCTCTGATCTGCTGCCTGTGTAAGGAGAAGACCGGAGCCTGCATCCAGGTGGGCGTCTCCAACCCAACCAGCCTGACTGCAGTTTTTATTCATACTATGTGATATTCTTATTTTCTCATAGACTGAATTTTGCATATTCATTAACTTTGAACCATAATCATCAAAATTATGAAAGCCTTGAATTAGGGAGGATTATTTTAGTAATCGATTATTCTGACGATTAATCAAATAAAAACATTGCTGCGTTCTGTAAATTTTTCAATTAAATTTTTTGATACAATTTTAGAAATGCACTAAAGATCCGAATAAACAAGTTAGTTTTTTAAATACGAAAATAAACACATTTTGTTGTCTAAAATTGCTTTTTTTGTTTTGTTTTGCAAACTCTTGATCATCTGCAGCTGAAACAAAAATCCTCTGCCTTTTCTGCTTGACATAAAATCAGTACAGTGTGGAGCTCATCTATTGTTTTTTGGATTAACCCATTAATAACCGAGTAGCAAAAGAATCTTAGTGGGACATTTTGTATTTTACAGAATTTGAACCAGGTGAAGCTAAAACTGCCACAGAGGAGTTCTGGGTAGAACATATGTGCAGACAAATGTTTCTATTTTATCTTAAGTGCAAAGTGTGTATATATTTATATAGTATAATTTTAGATTAGTTACTGCTCTGAGTGTGTTGTTCTTTCAGCAAATAGCCTTTCTGTTGAGTCTGTGCTCCAGTTAACTATCAGTTCCTAAATTAGTCGACGATTATTTTAATAACGATTAATCATTTCAGCCCTAGCTTGAAATATTTCACTGTTTTGAATCTGTTTAATATGCAATCTATATATAGTGAGCAAATGGTTTTGCTGCAGAATGAATGCTGTCTTTAATGAATGTAGCTTCTGGCATCAGTCCGTCTGAATCTGTTTCATTGCCATTTGCTCTCCAGTGCTCCGCAAAAAACTGCAGGACTGCCTTCCACGTGACCTGCGGCCTCCACGCCAACCTGGAAATGAACACCATCCTCACGGAGGACGACGAGGTGAAGTTCAAGTCGTACTGCCCCAAACACTCCGGTTTCCAGGGCGACCCGGCGGAGGACGAAGGGAAGGAGGGCACACGGGACCGCAAGGGCCGGGCGAACAGCGACCAGGAGAAGAGGGTCAACCTCCGCAAGCTGAAGCTGCAGGAGATGGAGGAGGAGTTCTACCAGTTTGTGGACGTGGAGGAGGTGGCCAAGAGCCTGAAGCTGGCGCCTGAGGTGGTGGACTTCGTCTACCAGTACTGGAAGCTGAAGCGCAAAGCCAACTTCAACCAGCAGCTGCTCACCCCCAAGAAGGACGAGGAGGAGAGCCTGGCCCGGCGGGAGCAGGAGGTGCTGCTGCGGCGCCTGCAGCTCTTCACACACCTCAGGCAGGACCTGGAGAGGGTAGGTCTCCACTTGCTCCTGACGAAGACTCACAGGGTGGCCGGCGGCAGCAGAGGCGGGGTTATAAACGGGAGGAAGTATCACAGAAACATCTGAAAATAAATCAAGTTTTTCAGCACGACGTGTTCCTTGTGAGTTATAAACTAGATTGAGAAGGGACAGCAGCTCCAAAGGAAGAGAGAGAAAAAAAACTGCTTTGCTTTTCTGTTTGTGACGGAATATTTTACAGCAGACAGGAAGCAGTCAGATTTCAGCATTTACAATGTTTCTGCCCAACCTTCCTGCAGTTGGCTGCCATTCATAACACTGGGATACAAAAAAATATTTTAGGAAGTTCTGTTTTTTCAACTGAATTGTGACTATTTTGCACCACAGGATCCAAAAGTGACATCCATTTTTCTCAATCAGGTCAGGCTTTTATTCTGAATTTATTTAGAGAAATTTGATCTTCTGACTAAATTACATTTTTGTGACATTATCAGTTCATTTCCATTCATATTTCTCATCCAAAAAATTATTAATAAAATGCTGTTAATCAAATGTATTAATTAAATGCTACAAACTTGGATTTCTATAAATTGAATAATAAACACTAAGATTAAGTACATATAAATTGAACATTTCGTCTTCATTGTGCTAAATTCTCCGTCTCTTTTCTGCTCTGATGGAATCTCTCCTCCTGCTCATCACTCATTGATCAGATTCTCAGGAAACTGATCCAGATGTTTGAACAAGTCATGCATTTTGATACTCATGTTGCTCCATAGTTCAGAAAGTTGACCTGATTGAGCAAAACCAAAGTGATTTTTGGATTCATCTCATTAAAATGACCCTAAAACAGTTGAAAAACCCCAGACTTCTTGGCTGTTGACCAGTGTTATTTATAGTGGGATCAGGGGTGACGTTTCACAGTGTGAGTTGGAGTCTCTTAACATCTTATATCAGTATGGTTAGCATTAGCATCTTTATTAACTTGGAAATTGCCAAATCCATTGTGGTCCACATGGACCATGGTCTATAAACCCTAAGGCTCATGTTGGGTTTAACATTATTTTGATTCAACCAAGATTATCATTGAAAGGAAATGAGTCAGGGATCTCAAAAGATGATTAAAGGCGGGTCTTAACGTTGTCAATCATGCTTGTGTACGCTTTGCTAAATGTTCTGATGTCAGAAAAGCAACTAACCACTCCAGAAAAACCGTTTATCTGCTACCATCTGTGGCCATGCTAACTCAACTTAGCATTTTTGTGTGAAAAGCTTGTTCATGAGCTTGATTGACAGCGCCAAGACCCTCCTCCTTGCTCTGATTGGTTGTTTCTTTTATCGAGAGCCGTTCATTTCTACAGATGGCAATAGTAGCACTGGAACGGGCTAGACTTTTTTTCTTTTTTAAACAAATGTAAACCAAAAAAAAAAAGCCCCAACATATTTTTTATAAAAGCTAGGTCCTGCAGCTTTAACAGTGTGTTAGCTTGACCTTACTGTCCGTTCAGAAGAGGGAGTGTGTGCTGTGGAAACGCTGACTGTCGCTGCTCCTCCTGTAGGTGCGTAACCTGACCTACATGGTGACCCGGAGGGAGAAGATGAAGCGCTCGCTGTGTAAAGTCCAGGAGCAGATATTCCAGCACCAGGTCCGCCTGCTGGACCACGAGCTGCTCAACGGTGAGTCTTCTCCAACACATCCACAAGAGTCTCAGCAGAGGACCGCTGGTCAGCTGGACGTGTGTGGAATTCAGTTTGTGTGCTTCCCACTGAGCTAAAACTAAATATTTAACTGATAAAAGCTAACAGTCACACTGAAGCTGTGCATGGTTCTGTATTCCAGGTGAGCCCTCTGCTAAGGACCTGGAGAGGCTCTTCTCTCTGGGTTCCTTCTCCTCTGACGGCAGCCAGTCCGGCTCCTCCTGGAGTAACTCTGGTCTGAAGAGCAAGCGAAGTTCGCTAAAGCAGGAAAGGAGGAAAAGCCTGTCGGACTCTCCAAGCGTTCACAGGAAGGACAATGCCTGCAGCCTGCTGGACATTAAAGATAGCAAAAGCTCCCAAATCCAAGAGGCTCCGGCCACAGAGTCCAAAGGTGATGCCAAAGTCCACCAGCTTGAAGTGAGCAAGGAGAAGCCTTTCCTAAAGCTCCAGAAAGTAATTCAGGAACACGCCTCAGTCAAGTTGCACAAGCCCGAGAGCAGGAAGGGCCCCAGAAGAGAAACCCCGGCACCGGAGAATGAAGTACTGGGAAACCACAAGCAAGATCCAGAGCCGGAGGAGCGAGGGAGGAAGAGGAGGAGCGACATTTCCGAGAGCTTCCCCTGCCAGCTGAAGAACAAGTTCGGCTCCAAACATCTGGATAAAACCGTCTCCATCCGGCTGGTTGACATCAGAAACTCTGACTCTGACGAGTATTTATTTGACGATGCCACGACCAGACGGAGCGGCGCTTCGCTGGACGCGGCCCCCAACACTAAGTTTAAACCCAGCTCCGTTTCAGACTCCAAAGCCAACAGCTGGCTCAGAAAACCCACCAACGGCAGCTCCCACGCCCCTAACGGCTCGGCGTCCGGACACCTCAAAGGCTGGGGGAAGTTCCGGATCCCGAAGCGGGCCGACAAGCCTCCAAGTGCCACGCTGAGGGAGCGGGCAGAGCTGGAGCCGAGCAACCCGCTGCTCAGACCGCTCACCAACTCGACGGAGTCGGCGTACCCCAGAACACGGCTCCGGTCGGGTCCGGAGGCCGACGGCTACAGCTCCGACTCCAAGGCAGCAGACGGCGAGCTGGAGCCCTGCCTCAAGCGGTGCCACTCCCACGAGCTGAGGGGCGACTCGTCGCTGGGGCGTCGCTACGGCTCTGACATTATCCGCCGTGGCGTGCTAGCATCCTGATGGAGCGCATAAGCTACACTGCGCTAATCAGAAACGAATGACAGTCACTCTTTGTACCTTTATTTTGTCTAGAAATCATAAAATGGCTAAATGGAGGAAGGAAAAACAAACAAAAAAATAAACAGAGCTGATATTTATTTTTTATTTGTACTATAATGTAAAACTGGGAAATATTTGACTTTATTTTGAGCTAGTTAGTTTATTGAGTTTGTTTTTTGTTTAGGTAGAAACTTGTCAAGTTGCCACTTAAATCGCTTGCTCAGATATATACAAGCAAAAGCATCAACTAGAAAGATGTTGTGATTGTTGCTTGGGACCATAAGCTTTCAATGTCATTTGTGTTTAACATAGTATTACTAAAGCCGACTGAGTCTCTTGTACTCAGTCGGTCCAGCTCCAACATATAATCCTGATCCTGTCAGCCAGTAGAACTCTGTAGGTCTTTTGTTTTTTCTCCTTTTAACCAGGAATCATCAAATCTTCACAGCCAAAACCAGGAAGTCCAGCCGCCCCTTTTCTTAATATTTACTCTCACCAGGCTGCAGGCGTCACGCCGTATGAACTGGGAACCTACAGAGGAAATCAAAGAATGATGTTTTACACGTCATCAGCACTTAAGTGTAATTGAACTGCGATCGTATCCATCATGTGCCTAACTTTTATTTGAAGCGTTTGCACTACGAGAGGATGGCACAGGTGGGGGAGGCACGAGAAGAGATATTTTTACACTGAAAAATAATGACAGAAGCATTTTGTACCCTCGGCCGCTGCTGTACTACTGTTATGCAAAAGGAGTTTTTGTGAGGGGCTTGTTTTGAAGAGAAATAAAAAATACTCTTAAACAAATGTGTGATGATTGTTTAAAGATTGAGAAGGTAATCAGAACTTTGAGACAACTTCATGCACTGATTGTTTTGGTGCAGATTTCCTTAATTTTGGGAGATCGGTGATCGGTCGATTTTTACATGTGAAGCAGATATTATCCACTGATCTTATCTAAGGTCTAAAAATCAACCATTCTCCTCTTTTGCTCTCTGGTGAGAAGTTTGACCGAGACCGGCCCACCAGGTTATTTAATTTATATGCATCTCTCTTAAAATCTTGAGAAACTCCTATTAGTTAATTGTGGAGTACTTTTGTTTTTCTTTTATTCTAATTCATGTAAGGACCTTTGAAATACATGGTTGCTGAAAATGTGCTATATAAATAAAATTCCCGTACCCTACTACAATAAAGAAAATAGGTATTGGCCAAAATAGGAATCGGCTGGTTAGGCTTTTTAGAAGATCAGAAATGTGCAATCGGCCAGAAAACTGCAATCGGTGGGCTCCTATTTATTTATTTTAGGGCTGTGACTTCAGTGTGTTAAGATGAAATAATTACATAATTTTTTGTTGTTACAAAAGTCACAAGCTGGAACCTTTGTACTGTGTTTCTGGTACGCCAGTAAATCTGACGCACAAGCAACAACCGCAAACGGCAGCAATGGACCATAAAGCCGCTTCTGGTGGCCCCTCTGGGACATACACAAATATGGATTTAATCGTAATATGTAAATATATTAATGTAGATTAACATTTTCAACAGTGTTTATTTTAGATCCAAAAACCGATCTGATTGTATTCCAGTTGTGCTAAAAGCAGTTAGCCTATCACCAAAGCTACTCAAGCCTAAAATAGCATTTCACTGCTAAACATGTTGGAGCAATATCAATAACCCAAACAGATTAAAACAATATCTTTGTTATTGAGCTCATGTCTATTGAATAATTTTGCCATTTCAGTCTTGAAAATGTTTTAGTCAAATAGTATAGCTCTAAGAGGCTGCACAGTGGCACAGTTGGTAGAACTGTTGCCTTGCAGCAAGAAGGTTCTGGGTTTGATTCCCAGCTTGGGGTTTGTGTGTAAAGAAAATGGATGGAGTATAGCTCTAGGACTTTCACAGTGAAAGGTGTATTTAAGCCACCATGACTAATCAAAATTTCCCCATACAATTATATCTTAATTTAAACATCTGACCTATTAGACTAAAACCAAAAGTGTGGAGTTAAACCAAACTCCTGCATGAAAGGCATTAAATAAACCAGTCAGAAGATGAATGGTTCCATCACTTTATTGCATGACTCACTAACAGATCCTGCACAAGTGTTTCAGCACTGCATAAAAAAAGGGTCAAGAAATTGCATGATATTTACAATAGATGAATCACTATTACCACTTATACATTATGTACATATTAGTCTCTGGTTTGCTATGACAGTAGTTATAGTATGAAACGTCTACACACATGACACTTCAGCTCTACAGGGAATTACAGTGCTTACAAAAAAAAAATAGAACAACTGGCTGGACTACATTCAGTCAACACAAGGTTAGGATGCATGGAACCGAGAAGAAACAGACGTGCTGCCCCAGTGGATGAGTCCCCGTTCGCCTCATTGGGTGAAAAATAAATTAAAGATAAAATAGGTGCAGCTAATTCAAAAAGGCATCCTTTTAAATCTTTGAAGCACTGTGTGTAAAAAAATAAAAATAAAAAAAAAGAAACCTCAGCGAGATTGGAAAGTATTGGAGAGATATTAAACATGAAATAATGATAAACTTTATGATCTGAAACTGGTCTGAAGGCTCCGACCAGCTCTGGAAAAAAAAATGTCAGAATCCTCTCCAATTTGCTTCCCTTTCAAACGAACAAAGGGAAACTTTCAGACGCTCTGACCTACGACGGCGTGTTGGGGCCATTTTAGTCAGGAAAAAAGAAAAAATAAGTTCATAACTCAAATTTTCAAGAAAACTTAGAAATTTCTTAGTTTAAAGAGACAAAAATTTGCCAAGTAACTAAAAATTATACATTAATCTCGAGAATTTGAGAAAAAAAAAAGACTTTTAGAATTTGAAGTCAAACATTTGCAAAAAAAAAAAAAAAATTTCAAAGTAACCTCAAACATTTTATAGAAATGAAGATTTTCAACTTTAGAAAGTCAGAAAATTTCCAAAAGACCAAAATATTTGACTTTCAAACTCAAATGTCCAAGTTTTTTCTCAAAAACTTCTGATAAATTTGAAATTGTTTTTTTATTCCCCCCCAGTAAGTATTTGACTTTTCAAGCTCACAAATCTCCCTTTTCCCCCAAAAAGGGATTAATATTAAAATGTATTTTGTTTTTTGGCAGAAATTTACTGCCCATCTACAATACGCTGTCGTACTGACGGTCCGCAACAATCCGGCTCGGCCAGAGGTCCAGACTGACGAGCGACAGAAGGTAACAAGGCATAAGACAGAAAGGGTCAGAGCACCAGCTGGATAGGAATTCCAGGAATACCGGACTCAATCCGTTACCGGAACCTTTCCAACACACAAAACTGGGAAATATGTTCGATTTAATACAGAAAAAAATCCCAGCAGATCTAATCTTATGGTCCAAACCTGAAGAGTTTCGGTTTAACGTCTGAAATGTCTAAATTTAATTCATCTTTAGGTTTGAAAAATCTGTTAAAAAACAAAAACAGATGTCTGCAAGATGCGGATGAAAAATGTGAAAAACACAGAAAGTCGTGCTGAAGGACGACGCACAGAAACAGGAACTCTCAAAGCAAAGTTGGGACGAGACGCCACAGAACAGTTAACAGCTTTGCTTTAACAATTCTGATTAGTGAATTGAGAAATCTTTTTCTCTGTTTTTTATTAAACCACATCAGCCTGAGGGGCCGGTGTTTTAGTATTAACAGTAATTAGAGAGAACGTCAGGCTTAAAAACCTCCAGAGGAATAATTAAAGATAAAAAAAAAAAAAGTGAGGTCTGACCAAAATCTTTACATCAGCAGAAATCTCAGCAGACAACAGCAACAAGGCCCTCAGTTTCAGGATGTGAAATAATAATAATAATGATGATGATGATGGTCAAAGGGAGTATTGTCTGTACCTGACTGTAAACCTGAAGCAGGATGAGTTAAAGCACCGTGGGTCGTCGCTGTGACGCTGTGGTTCTGGTTCTGCTCTCGTTCCTTCATTGAGTCCCTGTAGTGTTTCCCTCTCAACAGTTTAACAGGTTTTCTTCTTCTTCTCTTTATTTTGCTCCATAATCCCTGCTATTCTGGAAAGGATCGTTTTTTTTCTCTCTTTTTATCATTTCCAGTGCTGTTATTAAAAACAAAAATCTAAATAAAATAAGTGAGCTAAAACAAAACAACAGGTTGTAAAATTAAAACATGTCTACAGTTACATGATCTATGGCTACGAAGACGACCAGAGGCCCATCCATAGTGTCCTGCTGCTCCATCTCCCATCTGGCACATTTGTAGATCTACAAAAACAGACTATCCACCTGCATCCTGTCTGATGTCTTACGCTATTACAGTATTCATCGTTGTTTCGTTTTTTTATTTTTTTCTCATATAAACAAACATAGATATATAACGAATAGAGCTCTGCTGTTGGCGGTAATGAATGGACTGAGGTTCTAGTTGTGGCCACACTAATCAGAAGTGGGTGATTATGACGCTGCAGCTCGGTTGGTGGAAAGTCTGGTGGCAGCGTTTCCGGAGCTGATTTTGTGCTTTACCACAGAGGGTCACCTCAGTGCAGACTAGTACAAGAAAACCTGAAAATGTTCAAAAGTTAAAAAAAAGAAAAAGAAAAAAGGAGGAGGCTAAAGGTCAATGCTGAGCGTGTGAGAGGTCAGCACCGTTCCCTGATGATGAATACGTAGGGTGCCTCTTGTTTGTGTGGCGGCGTACTGTTGCTGTGGAGGAGGGCGCCTCTTCAGGTCGGGTCAGGCTTCTGGTGTTTTTCTCTTAGAGCCTTTGGTTCTGCTTTCTTCTCCGTCCGCCTTCCTGCAGCCTTTGGGGCGGGCGGCAGCGGCGCTGCTGGACTCTGAGCCGGCGGTCCGGGCTTGGCCGGCTCCTCCCTCCGTGTCGTCGTGCTCGCTGCAGCAGAGCTCTCCCACTGTGGCCCCGGGGTGCAGCGCCCCCTCCTGGTGGGCCCTGCAGAAGGAGTTGGGGCAGAGCTGGCAGAAGGCCTCAGAGTTTTTCCCACAGACGTCACAGTGATGCCAGGGGCAGTCCCAGCGGCCTGTAGGGTGCGCAGGAGAGGAGACAGAGCCTCAATATTCCACATATTCATACGTTATAAACGTCTTCATATTCTGTCATGTTACAGATGGAAACTTTAATGCATTTTTGGGGGATTTGATGTAATAAACCAACACAAAGTAGAGCTGAACTGGATATCCCTTAAAGGGACAGTACTATGTTTTTGCTGTTTTATAGCGCAATCAAGTAACTACATTACCTTCAGTTGTTATAAAACGCAACTTAAAATAAATTTTACTTTGTAATTTAGCACCTTGAAATTAGGCCTCTGTCCCTTTAAAGACTCCTGATCGTTCTGAAAGAATCAAAGCAACACTCCAGGTTTGTTTTTCATGAGGGAATAAAATCGTAACATGAGGAAAGATGAAAAAAAGTTGACTGTACACAATACTGCGCCTTTAAAAAGACTCAGTTCACAATAACAGATTGTTCTCAGCAGATTTTTGTTTCTCTGACTGAAACACTTGAGATCACACACTGAAACTAAATCAGTCCAACCAGAGCCAACTGAGCACAGCAAACATGCCACTAGGTGGCAGTAAAGTTCCCAAATTACCCACAGACTGAGCCACAGCCCCATGAAAATGGAAGACATTCTTTTTGTTAGTTTTTAATCTTTTGATTAATAGTTCATAGTTTCTCTCATGCCCAGTTATTTTGCCTTTACGTGTAAAATGTTGTACAATTATAAGTATATATAATCCGATCTAATATGCACCAATCTCATTATTGGCTCCATGTTGGAAAAAAAAATTCTACATTTGTTTTCAGTGACGTGTCTAATCTATAAGGGCAGATCTATTCAGTATAATAATGTTTTGTGCTCTGAGCGACGTCATAATTTATTAATTATTTTTACATTATATTTAGAATTCCTAATTCCACTTTCTGAATCATTTGAAAGAAGAGATTGTTAGTTTATATTTACATGTTTGACCAAAATAGTCAACCTATTGCTTTGTCAGTTTCAGTTCGTTTATTTTCCATTGCCTGTTTTACTCCTACCTGCACTGACTGAACAAATGAAAGTTGTTTTTACATATTTGACCAAACTACTGAAGCTTACATTCAAGTGTCCTGTGCTGGTTGTCAAATACATTTGTAATTCAGTAAATGTCTGTCTGTTTAAAAGAAATATTTTAAATCAAATCAACATGTTTCTGTATCAACTAAACCTCAGAACACTGAATCGTTGTGTCCCTATTTTACACAGATCAGTCCTATTCTACAGCAGGTGCTTTTTTTTTTTTACCACTCCAAAAAATGAACAAAAACAAAACTGTGTTTTCAACTAATTTCCGTCTTTACAGCTCTTTGACTGACGTCTGCGTCACCATGGTTACATTATTAAAAGCAGAAGCTGTAATCCTGGGACGCCGAGAGGGCTCTGCTCACCAAATGGCCGTTTGGTGAGGTTCAGGCAGGACAGGTGGTAAGCTTTGGTGCAGTTCTTCTTATCGCAGAGCACCAGCTGCCCTCCGTCTCCACAGCGAAAACACTCATCTTCAGACTTCTTCTTTCCCTCGCTTTTCCTCCTCCTGTACTTCCTCTTAAAGCGCTTTCCCTTTGGCTCCGTGTGGCCGTTTGAGTTCTGGGATGAAAACAGAGGGATTGAGGCCGTTTCACCTCATGGACAGGCTTTTCCTCCATACCAAGCAGACTCTGAGGCTCACCTTGGGCCGATCCCCGAGGAAGCCGCTGCAGTTGGGAGCGCCGCAGCGGCAGATGGTTTTCTCGTTGCCGAGGCAGTCCAGGTTGTAGTTAAAGGTTAGCTCTGTTCCTGCGTTGGGGAAAGTTCAAGCTAAGCAATGAGAGGAGGAAAACAAAAAGGTACATTCTGCATCCACTGTGAACTCGTCTGACCTGCCGGTACGTCGCAGACTGCGAACAGGCCAACGCGGGTGTCTCCGTTCACAGTCCACTTCTGAGTCTCACAGTTAGGCTGGCAGCTGTGGTTCATGAAGCGGGAGTAGTTTCCTTTTGGACCTGCGTCAATGATTCGGTCCTTTAAAAAAAGCCCAAACAGAGAGGAAAAAAATACAAAAAAATCACAAGTTACACTCTTATTCTTGTTAGCTCAGATCAAACCACCAGGTTTAGTCATTAATAGTTTGTCGTATCGACTACTGTAATGTTACAGTCGTCTGTTACGCAACACTCCCAACGCAATACAGTTTCTGTAGCTCCCAGCAGAAGGGGGGCGCTGCTGCGTAGGAACAGTGCCCTGCTTCACTGCAGAGCTGAATGAGTCTGGGCTGGGCTCACCGAGCCTCTAGAACCAGAACCAGAACCAGAACCAGAACCAGAACCAGGCGGTTCCCACTAATCACCTTGTCGATGGTGAGCATGTAGAAGTCGGTAATGTTGTTTTCGTGGGCGTACTTGATCCGGGCCCTGCACTCCTCCTCATCGATCAGCTCCCCGATGTACTCGTTCACAAACTCACCCTGTTGGGGAAACATACTGACGCTTTTATTTTGAAGAAACCGGATTGTGTTTTTTTTTTTTTCCCCTCTTTTGGTTCATTACAAGTTGACAGAGCGAGCTAAAAAAAAAAAAAAAAGAGTTTTCTATGTTAGGCACATTTAACCATGACCTGCTGACTGATCTTGGCAGAAAGATTTTTTTTTGTTGCCTGAAATGAAATAATCCACTTATTTCCAATTTTTGCATAAACTTGCAATTTTCACCATTCATCACAACTTTTCTACAAATCTGACCAATCACCTTAACGTTTCCTGTGTTTCTTTTCTGACCAATCACTATAACTTGGCTCAATTTTTTAACCAATCCCTTTAGTCTCCTTTTAATTTAACTATGATTTGAACCATTTGAAACTTTCTTGGGGAAATGGAGCATCTTCAGTAAGAGGCTTCTTCAAATTCGCTGTGACACAGACCACTACAAACAATCTTTCCTGCCAACAGCCATCACTATCTACAATAACTGAAGAATTTGAAAATGAGTTAGGACATGAAATTTCCTTTCGGGATCAATAAAATATTTTTGAATTTTGAATTGATTTGAACTTTCTGTTTCACAATGTCTCTTGAAAGTTGAAACCTGCGAGATGAAGAATGTGTGACACTAAACAGTAACGTTTTTTGCAAAAAAAAAAAAAAAATCAACAACAAAAAAGCAAAGGAGGAGAATTGATGCAGGCTCTTCTCAGGTGAGGAGGGATTAGATAGGAAAAAAGACACAGGAAGGGAAGGTTATGTGCAGTAATTTCTACTTTTTTGTAAGACCATGTTATGGCAAAAAAATACAGCTTAAACAAAATTAGCTACCGTTTGACAAAGACACTGCAAAAATGTATAATCTTAGACCACAGCAACAAACATGGCAACATCCTGAAGGGACTGATAAGTTGGTAACAGAGGAGGGACTGCTAACTGCCTGGCAGGCGGGTCGGTCGGCCAGTCAGACGATTTTTAAAGAGGTGGATAAGAACAATGGATGGGATCAGTTTCACATTCATATTCTGGCAGAATGACCTCAGAATGATCTCCTCACCTTCTTGATGTCTCTCAGGGCGATCAGCCCCCAGCCCTTTCCAGGGGTCTTGATGATCTTGGTGTCTGGGTAAAGGCGCTTGGTGAAGTCCTGGTTGCAGCAGCGCTCCCCGCTGGGACACACCTGGGGGTGACACTCGTACTGCAGCATGCGGTTCAGGCACTCCGACTCGAAGCCGCACGGGCGCTCGTCGGCCGGCTTGCAGTTGCACTTGGGGATCTCAGAGATGTCGGCGGTGTAGACCTGGACCTTGCCGAAAGGTTTGTTGACCTGCAGGCAGAAACACATGAAGACATCCAAACCGAATGCAGCAATGCAGCCGCGCCCTGAGGGGGCAGTGAGAACGGAGCTCAGAGTCACAGAGGGGTCTGGAGTGGTTCCCACCTTGATGAATTTGTACGGAGGCGGCTTCCGGCTGTTTTCCTGAGCTTCCTTGGCTTCCCGTTTTATCTTGATCTCCTTAAATCGAGCCTCAGCCTCCAACAGAGCTGAAGACCAAACACAAACACTTCAGCTTCAGTCTGAGTTAGTCTACGGAGTCTTTAGGAACACGGTGGAAGAAAAGGTTCCCTTTTAGATTTAAAGGGGAAAAAAACCCTAGAGTGGATATTATCATTTGTATCTGTCACAATATTGATACAATTCTAAATCATGTTTATGTAACAATGTTCCTGATGCATAAGAACAGATCTATTCAGTCTAATTCTATGCTTTGTGCTTTGAGCAACGTCCTGTTTTATTATTTATTTCACTTTATTTTTAGAATTCCTAATTGCTCTTTCTAAACCATTTCAAAGGTTTTTTCAGTTTATTTTTCCATGTTTGACCAAAGCAGTCAACGTGTTGTTTTCGTCTGTTTAACCATAATATTTATTACCCATTGGCTGTTCTATTTACACAAATTGAACAAATTAAAGTTGTTTATGCTTGTTTGACCAAGCTAGCGAAGCTGCTGGTGTATTTCAGTGGGCTGTACTTGTGTAGCGTTAGTAAATAATTTTAATTTGGTACATTTATATCCGTTTAAAAAAAGAGAAACGTTTTAAGTCAATCCAGCTGTTTCCTGTATCGGATCGGTACCTGCTGCTACTAAGCTTCAGATCCGTATCGGAAACATCCCTAAAAACAAACATCACAAACCAACTAAACTGCAGGTTTTTACCGTTCTTAAAGACTTTGCCTATCCCGTTCTTCTGGTACTTGCTGCCTCTGTCTCCTTCCATGTAGGGAAACACTCGGCCCTGGTGAGTCCAGAAGTAATCCTTGGAGCCGAAGAAGAAGACCGGGAACTCTCCGATCTCGTGCCGGAGGTGTTGGATGTTTGTGGGGACGTTTTTGGGGTGGTGGATCTCTGCTGGCCACCACCTACACAGGAATCAGGGGCAGTTATCAACTTTATGCCATACACACCGGAGCAGGAAGCATTCAGCCGTTCCTCCCACCTGTACGTCCCCAGCTTGACCCATATGATGTCTCTGTACTTTGGTTTCTTGCCGGCTCGGCAGTCGTTGCAGAACCAGCTCCCGTCAGGCATGGCGATGTTGAGGCAGTCGGGGTGGAACGCTGCAGGGCACGACTCGCAGCACAGCAGCTGTCCTCCTGCCGGACACGAAGACGCAGTTAGAGCAGAATGAAAACTCAGCAAGCAGACTAGTCCTTAAAGATGACGCCTTCACCAAAACAATAATCTAAATTGTAGTGCTTTTAAAACGTACAGCGCCCTTCAGAAATACTCTTACATTTTTACATGTTATCCTGTTACAAACACTTCAATAGATTTTAGAAGATTTTATGCCAGACATCTCGTCTTCTGACTGAAATTTACTTTCCAAGGAAAACAAAGAGGAACAATAATCACAAAATCACAACTAAGAGGCTCAGAGGGGGAGAAACGCTCCACCTCAGGTGAGAACATTTATTAGTTATGGAGTCCAAACACATCTGGGTTTAATGGAAGAGCCGCTAAAGTTTCCCACAAGACATGCAGGGAAAACAGAGGAAATTTGTAAGGCCAGCAAGTTTTAAGAAGCAGAACAAACATTTAATTTAAACTGATCAAAAAGGTCCTGAACATTATGGAAGTGTGCACAAGCTTTGACCTTTAGAAGGGTTTCATGTGACAAATAATTTTATGTTCAACTTACAAACATTTTAAAAAGGGAAGTTTTCTGTAATGCCAAAAAGTTAATGTTTGGGTTATTAAGAAAAAGAAAAAACAAAATGAGGGGGAAATACTTTGTAACACCTTGTAAAACCATTCAATGTTCAGTTGGTGAAACAGAACAACAGGAAATGTTGACCTCTGGCTTTGGCTGGGCCATAAATCGATTTTCAAAATCTAGTTTTTGGTTTTTGAAGATTTAAATTTTGGAAAATCTGACCCCCTCCTCCCACCACCACCAATGCACTCCTTGTGTTTCCACAGTTCAGAGTGATGTCAGCACACAGAGAGCCGCCATCTTGTTTCACAGAATCTATTCTACGATAGAATATAACAATATTACAAGAATAAAGTTGTAATATTAGGAGATTTTATGAGAACTTATGAAAAAAAAACTATCCAACCTTTTTTTTCTTATTAAAAACAGATTTTCTTTCCTCATAATTTTATGATATTTTTTCTGGTAAAATCACATCTATGTTGTGCTAATATTATATCCATATTATCAGAATTAAACAAAAATTCTCAGCCTGGCACAGAAGGGATTATTGAAGTAAAAGACACTTTTTAAATATATTTTCTGTAAATTGAAATTTCTTTTTCAGATATGAAAGTGAGAAAAAAAAAAAAAGATTAAAATCAGAAATTGCATCTGGTACAAAAAACATGTGGATCTTCATATCTCCGAGTCGTACTGTGGTTTATTGATTTGCTCCCACCATAGCTACATAGGAATAAACATGGTTAAAATGGAATTCATAAAAACCCTCTCTGTGCTGTCCTCGCTGACCTTTGGAGCAGACGAAGCACCAGCTGACGTTGACGTGGCTGTGGTGGCTGTAGCCCTTCTTGGCGTTAAAGTGGTTGGTGCAGATGATGGCTGTGTTTGTGATCGTCTCGCTCCCGGCAGCGACGCACAGGTCGCCCACGTGGTACGCCACGGGGCATCGCAGGCAGCGCATCAGCCGTCCTGCAGCACACAGAGCACCGCGTGTGGCAGGTTAGACCAGCGGCCGCCAAAAACCTGAAAAACAACCTGATCGACGGGCCTGACCTTTGGTAGCCTTCTGCTTGGTGCGGCAGCCGTAGTGGCAGCTGAGGCAGGTGTGGAGCGGGCAGCGAAAGCCCTTGTTGTCGAACACGGTGAGCGGGTTGAGGCGGACGCAGCCCTCGTGGTAAAACTTGCCGCAGTGGGGGACGTGGCAGCGCCGCACCTCGGCCTCAGATTGCTTACAGATGAAACACGAGTGGAGTCCTGAGGAGGGGAGAGGCAGGCTCAGTGGATACGAGGAGGGAGAACCGCGGTTGCTGCAGCAACAAGCAAACTATTTGGGCTCCTACAGATTCCAGGTCACTTCACCAAATTTTCAAGGACATAAAGAAAAAAAGTTTGGAACAATAATTTATTTTGCTATTCTATTCACACTTAAAGGGACAGTATCATAAGATTTTCCAGACACAAAGTGCCATTTTATAGTATAATCAAGTAACTATGTCAATTGTTATAAAAATTCTACACACACACAAATATATATATATATATGACTTTAAAAAACTTGACTAATTTAACGCCTTGATATTGCGCCCCCATCTGTAAAAAACCTGCTGCTCTAACTCCATCCAATGAACCGTCAGACTAAAGAATTGTGGTTTTGTGGTGTTTTCTCTTCATACCCGTGCTGCACTCTTGACATAGCAGCTTGTCGTCAGGTTTCAGGGTTCCACCCAGACAGTGCAGGTGGAACATGCCGCAGCACTGGCCTTCACACGCCACCAGGTCCTCACCGGCCACCTCACACACCTTGAGAAAACAGTCCAGCGTGTGGACAGAGGGAAAAATATTCATAAGAAGGCGTGAAGGCAAATTCGCTAAAACAAAGAGTGGATAAATCGCTAAAGCACTACCTGACAGACAAACTCTTTCTTCCGTTCGCCTTTCTTTGTCCCATCTAGGCTGTCGCTTGGAGAATCGGGACGTTCTTCACTTGCAGAGCCCTGAAACAACATGCAGAGAACAATGAAATGAGGCTCAACATGAGTAGTTTCCTATGAATCAAATTTCTTAAAATACCAAATCAACTCTTTTGATAAACTGTCTAAATATATTATCTCTGTTTCTGTATTAATTTGGACATTTGTGTGTAAATTTGATTAGTTCTACCTTATTTTTGCCTAAAACTGTCTCAGTGCTGCCCTCTTTAGGTAGAACAGTGTCTGTGTGGATTTTTGGTGGCATCAAACCAATAATAAACAAATTTATCAGAAATGTGAATTTAATTAAATGTTTATGGTTATTTTCAAAAGGTTATTTCCCATCAGAACCCATTTAAGTTTATTGAATATGACAGCAGATTAATTTCACAAATGTTTATAGTTTGTGGACTGTAAGACATGAAGACATTTCCACTGAGGGGTGTGTGTGTGTGTGTGTGTGTGTGTGTGACCTCAGTGTCAGGACAGGGAGAGGAGCGTCTCTTCTTTGGAGCCTTGGAGGCGCCGGCCTGGTTCTCTCCATCCTGCCTTCTTTTCCTGCGCCGCTTTGGCTTTTCTACATTCTGCTCATCTGTTTCAGGTCACAAGTTTGGTTAGGATTAGTTCAAAGCACACAAAAAATCTTGAGCAGTAACTGATATTTAACATGGGGAAGAGAAAAAAAACTCGTTTATTTTAGGTGATCAAATCCCATCTGTGGTAGTGGATCAGACCTTTTGACTTCTTTGTTCGCTTTCTTGGTTCTTTTAGATCTTTAATGTTGGTTTTCTTCTTTCTTCTCCACTTTTTGTTTGTCTCCTCTGAAACCGAGGCCTGGGAAAGTAAACTTTGCGTGAGTGTGATTGTGTTAAACCCCAGATATCTAAACTAAATCGTCCACAACAAAGAGTCATAAAGGAAAGTGTGATGCTGTGTGTGTTTACCTGCTTTTCTGCCTTCTTGCCAGTTCTCTGTCTCTTTCTGGGCTGCTGATCCTTGTCTGCTGCAGCATCTAGCTGTCTTTTACGCCTCATATTTTGCTCTTTCCTCCCTAAAACCAAAATGATTTAAGATATTTAACTAGTTTGAGTAAAATAAATTACAAATTAATTATTGCAGTTTTAGTTTTATTTCAACCAAACAAGATTAGAGCTGCAACTAGGGCTGAAACGATTCCTCGAATGATTCGAGTACCTCGATTACTAAAATTCCTCGAGGAAAATTTACCTGCCTCGAAGCTTCGTTAATTTATGTTTTATTAGTTAGCGCACCGTGTTCCGGCCGGGACTTCATTTGCGTCGCGCGGAGCTCTCACTTCCGCCTCTGAGTTGTTGACAAAAGCTAAGTCTCAGCGGCATAAAGTCCAATCTTCAAGATTGGCCCGTGGGGATTTTATTGATTGATGATAATGCCTGACTTTTTATCGTTTTTGGGGAACGAAGAAGGATCCTTAACATGACTGGGGGAATGCCTGGAGTACGGCTCCATTGCCCCTGCGGCGCTGCTGGTTGAAGT
>NW_006800166.1:337444-374470 GCF_000485575.1 Poecilia formosa | reverse complement strand
TAAATAAATAAATAAATAAAAGGTCACATTCTGCTAATTTTTCATGTAACCACTTGAGCTCATTTTGTACATTAAAATTACACTGGAAAAATCCAAACAAATAATTTCCTCTTTTAAAATAAAAAAATAAAAAAATTTATTACTTAAAATGCAGTAGCAGGCAATGGACTTTGTTTTAGTCTTTATATTCCAATAAACGATTAATTGATTACTGAATTAGCTAACAATTTTTCCTCTAATTGATTGATCACAATTAATCGTTTCAGTCCTCAACAACATTTCTCTTTCAAACAACAAAGTCTGGCAAAAGTATTAATAACTCTTCATGAATCTTTATTAAATCAAGATTTAATCAATAGGAGTTTTGTCAAAAAAATAAAAAAATAATAAAAAGTATATTTTCTTTTCCTACCACTTCTGAAATGTGCATTAATTTTAGTTCAATCATATAAAAGTGATTTGTGATTTTAATGTGATCAAATGTGAAAACATTCAAGAGGATTCCATAGTTTTACAGATTTGCTCGATACTGAGCGATGCAGACTGCTGCCCTATGTATTAAAAAGAAAAAAAAAAAAAAAAAAGACGTTTTATTTTCATCTAACCTGGAAGAGCAACCTGAGGCAAGGCGTCCTCTGGGTCATCAGTGGTCGTGACTGGCTTAGCTTTCCTTCTCCTCTTGGGGACAACAACACCGTTGACTGAAGACACTTTCTTTTTCCTCGCTAGCTTGGCCGGACGCTGAGCCACTTTGGGCCGTCTCTTTTTCTTCTGAGACTCAAACGTTTGAGTTCGTGCATCTGGTGGAAAAGCTACGGGATTCTACAAAGAGAATTAAACATGTATTAAATCATTTCAAAAAGTTTTGTCTCACATTAAACCCAATTCAATTTCCAACTGCTCTTAGCATGTTCTGAATTAGTTTCAATCCCTCAAGAAAAAGTTTTTTGGAGTCATTAAAAATAAGCTTGCCGGAAGGGAGGGGACGTCCAGGCCCAGCCTGGGTTCCGTCTCTCGGTGCGTCTCGTCAGTGAGATCCATATTCAGCTTTTCCAAGATGAGAGGGTTCAGATGGGGCCCATCCCCGTCGTAAGTAAACCCAAAGCTGTCGATGCGCTGGTCCGGTGCCATGCCGACAGCTTCTTTGGCCTGAATGACGCCCATGTTCCACTGAGCCTGGAGGTTACGGGGAACCGAGGGAGCCATCTGCAAACCAGACAAGACATGAACTCTGCGGCATACAACGCTTTGAGATTTGTTTTTTGATCCAAATATTAAGTCTCTCTAAAGTATTTAAAACTCTTGAACTAACTCAGATTTTGCTACAATCACAGAACTTAACATTTTACTGGGATAGAACAGTAAAGTCACAAAATAATGAAGCAAAGGGCGAAAAGGAGGTTACATATTTACAATGTGGCGACGCAACAAGTAGCCAAAATTATTTTAAGCTGCATCTTTCACACGCAAACATAACTTCATTCATTCAGTTTAGAGTTGAGCTTTGTGTAATGTTACATGAACTCTTACATGTGTGTCTTATTAAATAAACACGTTTCCATCACAGCTCACTACTGTTGGTAGAGTCAGGACACTTTTGTAACATTTTTGATCTCAAGGAGAATTATTAACATCCTGGTTAAAAAAAGGTTGATCATGTTGGTACAAGGAGCGGCCATACTGGATATCAATGTCGATGTTTGAAAAATTCTCATACTTTCCGAGTGGGAAGTTGGAAAGTCTGAGAAAATCAGAATTCCAGCTGATTTTTTTTCCAACTCAGAAGTCAGAATTTCCAGGTTCCGACTACAAATGGATCGCAGCAAACCATTCCATTATTGTGAACAATACATTTATAATACAATAAGTTTTTTTCTTGTAGGAGAGGGAAGTTTAAATCATTGTAGATCCAAAACCTAAACATTTTTCACATTATTAAAAGAAAGACATCCAGTTTGCAAATTCTTTTGGGCTCAGAAGAATAAAAAGTAAAACATTCTGCATAGTCTTAGCAATAACAACAGGATTTGGGCCAATCTCTCTTTAATAATGTTTGCTGTATTAAGCGAAGTTTAATAAATTAAATAAAAGTAGATTTGGGTTATCTGAAGTCTGCTTTTCAGTAGAAGTCAGTTTATAAATGCGATACTATTTGATGTGAAATTAAACAGAGAATGAAAAGCATGGTTAAAAGACAAGTGCTTTGTGTTGTATTTAATTTTTTCCATTGTAGAAAATTTTAATTTTTCAATAATAATTTTGCTCTAATTAAAAATAAAAAAGTTCATCTGCATCAATCACTGGTTTTGGATGTTCTCTAACATTTTTTGATAAAGTGGAGTGTTTAGCTGCTGCAGGATATATTATTATTATTATTTTTTTTAAATCAAGTAGTAACGAAGCTCTCCCTGTTCACAAAGAAAATGGAAAAGGTAACTAACCTTTCTATGAGCAGCGCTGGAGGCTGGTGGTTTGTTTCTCTGGCTGAGCTCCACATACTGCTCCTCCCCAGTGAAGGACACCATGTTCTTCTCAAAGACAAAGCCTCTCTCTGGAGCGTCCCCAAAATACTGGATGTGGTAAAGGAGGCCTAACCTGCTGTTGGAGGCTACAGACGACACAAAAACATGGACATTACAGCAAAATATACAAATGGCATTATTTCTCCTATTAATAAAGCTTCAGTGTTTATGGTTGTCACCTTTCTGTTTGAAGTGACTGTTGAGTTCTGGGTCTCTGGTCACCATGCAGGGCCACCATGGGTACCCCGACACCTTGGTCCAAACCAGATCCCCCACGCAGAACCGGGTAGGTACAGGACGCTCTTCTGTTATTGGCTCCGGCTCTTCGGACACGACTGCGGCCTGAGGAGGAGAAAAAACAAAAACATATTTACTGCTTGCTGACTTTACTGAAGCCTGTTACCGTCTATTAGATGTTGCTCTCTGCTTCTGTTCAGGCCAGGTGTTAGAACAGCCTGCTGCTCTGCTCAGTCATTCAATGGCTCTCAGTCTTGGAAATAAGCATAATTTCATCTCTGCTCTTTGGTTTTGGTTATTTGTTCTTCAGTGCAGCGTCATGGCAACGCCTCCAGCTTGGCAGATATTGACGCCAGCCGGAATAAAGACACTAACTTTCTGATGTGTAAATGTGAAACTGTAGCTAGCAAACACATATACAGACAAATCTACATATAATAGTGTACATTTGTTCATTTCCATCCCCTCTTGATTTTTTTTAATTAAACATCTTTTTTGGTTTTCTATTTGGGAATTTTCCTAAACCTGCAACTAATGATAATTTTAATAATTGATTATTCTAATGACTAAACGGATTTTTAAAAATGTGCAAATTATGTTTATTTATAGTTTTAAAGATTTAAACCAGGTTAAACTAAAACTGCCACTCGAGTTTTATGTAGATCATATTTACAGACCGGGGGGGTAAGGGGGGGGTCTCTTAATTGCAAAAAGTATATAACTTTTGTAATTTCTACTCTGAGTGTATTCTTTCAGCAAAGAAAGAATACTGGAGTCTGTATACTCCTGTTAATGATTAATCAATTACTATTTCAATAATCAATTCATTTAGTCAATTTTTACAGAAAAAAGAAAAAAATTTTAAGAACAATCATGTACAGTAATAATGTTCTTGTATATTGCATTTGAAAACTGTAAAATGTCTCAGTATCAACGGCTAAACCAGCAATATAAAACACTTCATAGAGATTTTTCCCTTTTGGCTTTCTACCTCATTTGCAGCTTCTGCTTCTCCGATAACCTCCGTCTGGTCAGGCGTCTCCATGGCGATGACAGAGCTGCGGTTCAGAATAAGTTTGGGTTTGTTGGGTCTCCCCCTCCTTTTCTTCACTTCCTGTCCCAGCTCATGTCCAGGTGAAGCGCTCTCTGTGACTGTGACCAAGCTGGTCCCGTCTGCACAGGAAGGCTCCAGCAGGGGCTGCTCCGCCGCCTGCGGTACGGTCGCCTTCAGCTCGGCCTCGACATGAGGCGTGCGGTTGTGCTGGTGGGCGTCGTTGGTGGCGGGCGCCTCGTCTCCTTTCAGCATGGGAGGCTCTGGGGTGCAGAGCTTGGGCAGAGCGTCCTGGTCGCCATTCAGCACCAGGGAGGTGAGGTCCTTCAGCCTGTCGTGGCTGTGGTTGTGGCCGGACATCTTCTGGAGGACGCCGTCCTGGAGTGTGGCGGCGAGCTGTGCGGCGGCTTTGTCCATCAGCAGAGCAGGGTCACTGCCCATGTCTGCCCGGCCCTTCAGGGTGCTCAGGGACTCGGGCGGCTGCTTCATGCTGATCGGGTTGGATGGCTCAGGCATTGCAGGCAGGGAGCTACCAATGCCGTCCATTCCATCTGACCCGTCCACGCTCACCGAACTGCAGTAGAAACACACATGCACACCAGTTAAAGGGCCAGAATCATTCATTTTCCAGCCACATCAAATCATTATATAGTACAACCATGCAACTATGTTAAAAATATATTAAATACGAGTCAAAAGAAATATTATATACATTAATGTCTTGAAATTGGGCCTCTGTCTCTTTAAAAACTCCTGCTCTTTCTGAAACTTTGCCTTCAGGAAGTCATCACAACATGGCTCCTCTCTTAACCCTTTAATAACGTTTTTACCAGCATTGCACTAAGAAGCAGCTCTGATAAAGAGCTCAACAGATGTGTAGTTCCACCAGGTGTTTGCTAATTGCTCCTGGCGAGTCTGAAGGAGCTGAGTGGGGGAGTTGCAGGTGAGAGCTGCTCTGTAAGGCTGAAGTGCAGAAATTTGGAAACTGCAGCATCAAGGAGGAGCTTTGTCCTCGAAGGCAAAGGTAGGTCCAGCTGAATGGTTGCCATGGGAGATTAAAGGATTTCTCAAACAAGCATTAAAGAATCCAGGCAACACTCCAGGTATGTTTTTGATGAAGGAACAACATTATAACATGATAAGCTCAAAAAAGTTGATTTTCCATAATACTGGCCCTTTATAACACAACAGGCTGATTCCTTTTTGATCAGACATGATGCCTGATTTGCACATCCTCTTTAAAATGGCTGATTTTTTAAGGTGAAACTGTAAGCAATACAAACAAACTTTTGTTTGTATTTCCTTTTAACTCATGAAAAGCACTTTGAATCGACTTGTTGCTGGAAATGTGCTATATAAATAAAATTACCTTACCTAAAAGTAATGAAAACAAAGAAGCCTGAAACATTCCCTGCAATTCCCTCTTTTTTTAATGACTGTGCTGCACCACAATGGGAAACTGGAACAGTAAACCATGGCCTCCAGCACACTCTGTAACCTTTAGCATCATTTATGTCAGGTGTGAGGATATTTTGCCCAAAGCTGAAACAAGAAAAACAGGCAGTGTGTCTTATTTGCATGCAAGGTGTGTATTCACGACCACCAGACATAACATTGAAAACTGAATTCCAAGTATTTCTTTTGAGTGCTACGCAGCTACCCAAAAAGAAAAAAACACACACACACACACACACAAAATTAACATTTGTTTTTTTCTTTTCATCTTCAGATTAGCTTTTCCACCATCCAGAACATCTAAATTGCCAGATGTGGCCCAGAAGCAGCCTGCATTATCCAATTTAATACATTACTGGCTCATTAGTTAAACTGTAGACACGTTGTAAAGTTCAGAACAGAAAAACGATTAAGCATGGACAATATAAAAAGGGAGTTCAGTGGCGTTGTGATGTCTGGAGGGCTTAACTGTGTGTGTGGGCCCCCAAAATTAAATTTTATTTAGGGCCCCTCTCAGCATAGGGTCGCCCTGAGAGTTCACTGCAACAGTAAATTCATCTCTAAGCAACGGCGTTTTAGAAATTTTACAATAAACTGACGTGATTTTACACATAAATGTACGCAAACGGCATATTTAGAACGTTAAAACCTACATTATTAACATAAAAATATGTGGAAAAGCACAACTAACGAGGTCTATTCCAGTTTATGTTCAGTATATCCATTTTAAACATCAAATAAGGACACTGAGTAGCCGGAAATTCTCTCACCACATTACTGAATTCCCTTGGAAGAAGAGCGGCTATGGTGCTAGCTGCAGACCGGGGCCAAGCAGGGTGAAGGCTTCCCCGTATTCGGTAAAAGCCCCAGTGAGTGGGTGGTGAAAACTGCCACTAACAATCGTTGCAAAAGCCGCGGAAACTGAAGCAGCTGACAAGCAGGAGCGGAGCGAACCGGAGGCCGAATAATTGCTGAAAGTCAACGCGTTTCAGTTAATAATGGAATTAATATTGACGTATAATGCGGGTAACATTACCAGTAGCAGCACAAGAACACGGCTAAAATACTATAGTCGGCGTCAAAACACCCGCTTTTTACCGGCTAGCAAGAAACAGGAACTTCAGCTATCATGTCATGCAAGAAAGGCTCCGACTATAACCTGGAGAGAAAGGAGCGATGCTGGAAATCTCATGGATTCAAGCAACCTAGAAATTCCCTATTGAGCCGCATCTCTTGTCATCAGTAGTCAGCCATTACACCGGACTCCAGCAAATAGACAAAGCCGCCTCCAAAATGCTAAATGGAAAATTTATTAGCAAAAGAGCTCAAACAACTCCTTGACAAACAACGGAAGTAGTAACGGCGAGGGGGTTAATGTGTTTAAGTTGCTTAGCCATTATTTCAAAGTCATTCTTAAATTGTAGGCGCCATGACAGCTTGTTGCAAGAAAGCTAACCGTGGCTAACTTGAGCGTACCATAGAAGCCAAGCCAAACTGCTAGCTTAACGTTAGCATAGTTAGTCGGCTTGCTAAAATGGAAGCCCGGCCTGAAGAAATGTCCGCTAAAAAACTCATCCTAGCAAATAGCTTCGGACTGACACTGTCATAAAGGACCGCTTCTCTGTGTTTACCTGTCGAATATCCTCTAGGGTGGTTAAAGGGAAAAATTGCTCATATTCTTCCTGGAAAGCGAATCATTTCATTCAAGTCGAATAAAAAAGCTTGCGGGAAACTCAAACTCCGCGGCCGACCAGCGGGAAAAAAGCTCACTTCCGATTGGTCGCGAGCAGAGCTGCGAGTATCCAACCGGTTCTTTCAAAAAAAATCCAACCGTAGAAAGGAGCTGACCTCGGTGTCCCCTTGCTGCTTTCACACTACTTTTTTTTTCTTTTTTAATTTTACAAATATGCACAAAATGTCGAGAGTAAAATGTCAAATATACTTTGAAACGCACGTCATTTAAATACAATAAAGATATGACCGAAAATCAAAACTTTTAATCAAAACTCACCTACATAAGTGAATTGTATTCAAATATAGTTGCCTTTCTAAATATGAAAGTTTTGCGTTAGACTTTGCTTATTTGTTAGGTTACTTTTACCAGCTTTTGTTGAATCATTTATAGTCAATAATAATTTCGGGTGAAAACGTTTTTTTGCAGTCTACTGCTAGCTTTATTGGTGGCATAATTGAAATCAAAATGCTTTGCTAATCCCAATGGGAAATAAAACGTTCTTGTAACTCATATTATCTAAGGATCTTCTGAACTGTTGTTGATGCCAATGGGCAGGAATAATCTCTTGTAGCAGTGTGTGTTACAGCAACCTGAAGAAGCCTCTGACTGAAGACTCTATTGTTGTATGATACTCTATTGTTGTATGATAGTCTCATGACGAGGATGTTCAGTAATGTTTCCTTTGTATGAATAATTCCTCTTTCCACAGTGCCTTGTATTTACTGTTGCATCTCCGGTCCAGTCTGTTGTCCAGGTGAACAGCAAGGTACGCATACTCCTCCCTCCACTTCTTCTCCCAGTTTGACCTCACCCTGTTCTGTGGACTGTCTTCCTGTCTTCTGGCTCTTATTTACAGGCTGGATTTAGGGGTGTGTGGCCCCCTTGCCCTAGAGTAGTAGTAAAATGGTCTACTTACACAAGTTTCTTTTTTATATATATACATATTGAGATGGACTGAACATGTTCAAAGTTTTAGGCCAAACTCTAAAAATGTATTTGTCTTTTTTGGAAAGTTCCTTGTAAACAATGGAATCATTTCTATAAATGTCTCCATCCATAGAAAAAAACAAAACACAAAAACAACGCTACACTAGGCTTGCATGAGCTTGCTGTTGTTGCACAAAAATCAAACTGAATGCATAAAGAAATAGGGCCATAAGTTTTCTTTTAGAACTTCTTGTGGAAATCCATAAAACTGGTTCATCAAGTTTCCAAATGCCTGAAGTTGCCTCATTCATCATTCAAAATGATTGTATGCAAACACCATTAAAATGTCCTTTAGTCATAATGTCGAGATGAGCATGTTTTGATGTGGAACATCTACGTCAACACTAAGACAAAAACAAAAGACTCTGTGAAGATCCCCACTGTAGTTGGTAGATGAGTCATATCCACAGTGGAACAAGTTCAGCACTGACATAGGCTAAAAGGCCACTCATAGAAGAAGACTCCATTACTGCCAAAACAACATGCAAAGCCAAAAATATAGTCCTTGGACTCAGGAACAAAAACCTTATTTTCAGAAATACGTCCCATAGTCTGATGAAACTTGAAGTGATTGGCCATAATTATCATTTGAAGGAATGCATCATCCCAGCTGTTAAGTATTTTGGTGGCGTCGTCACACAGTGTGGGAATTTTGCTGCCGGAGGAACTGGTAAAATACACGATAAGAAAATATTAAGATAATTTAAAGCTTGAACAAAAATGGGTCTTTGAAATGGACAATAACCTTAAGCAGATCACCAAATTACTTACAAAGTGGCTTAGTGACAACAAAGTTAATGTTTTGGAGTGGCCATCACAAATCCCTGATCTCAATCCTCAGTAAGCCATTTAAAAGTCTGGGTCAGGTTAAACAATTGAAATGTAAAATAAACAAGTCTTTCAATATTGTGAAAGTGCGGTTACAGCGCCACCTTGTGGTTTGGCACTTTTCTCTGTGGCATGTGTACACTGTAGGTCTGAGTCAAAGGATTCTGTTTCAGTTTGTCCAGAATTTGAAATGTTTGAGTTTCATATTGGAAAATCCTTAATTTGGTTAATTTTTATTCAGTTAATTTACATAGTGCTGACAGTGGGTGTGTCCTCAAGCCATCTTACAAAAAAATAAAAAATGAAATAAAAATAAACAAATAAATAAAACAAACAAAAAAGCCACTAGATGTACAGAAATATAAAACCAATTTAGTTTAATCATAAAGACACGTTAAAAGTCAATCACACTCGATTTTATTGTAGTAATACAACCATGCAGTGAGTCAAGTTCAGCTCATTTATAGTTGGTGAAATGTTTTACCTGAGGAAACCGAGCAGATTGTGTTAAGTAACTGAATTTTCAGCAATCCGTCTTTGTTAACTTGCATGTAGCAACAGTGGAGAGGAGCACTCCCCTTTAACAGGAAGAAACATCCAGCAGAACCTGGTTCACTGTGACTGTGCTGCTGAGATTTTTTTTTCTTTTAATTAATTAATTAATTTATTTTTTATTATTTTATTTTTTACATTAAAAGGTATATATAGTTCACAGAGGCAGAAGTTCCTTTGGTTTCTGTGTCTATAAGAGAGAGACGAGTCAAGTGTATCGTCTACAGAAAGACAACAGGAAATTATTGCAACAAATTAGTGGCTAAAAAACACCTCCTTCTGGTGTTTTGATCCTCCAGTTATGCATAAAATTAATGATGAGGCTTTGTTTTCTTATTACCATCCTCACATTTGGAACACCGTAAAGACATGAGGCCACCGTAAAGGCCTCATGCTGAAAGCAAATAGTCTTTAAGGCTGACTTTTATTTCAACTTTATTAACTGTTCGCGAATTTTATTTTATCTAAATTATGGTTTATGACTTGTTTCTTTATTTGAATATTTATTTTTGCTACTTCTAATTAAATTGCATTTTATATTAAATCACTGATGTAAACAATCTGACTTTTATCGGTGAATTAAAAGCTTTTATTTTTAAACTTAACCGGAAGCATGTGCTGAACGTAAGATCTGACGTCATTCAGAAGCTTCCCCGGCTGCTTTCTGTCATGCGCGTGAAAGGAAAGGAAGGACATGACATGGGGTTATATTTTCCACTGACCACATAAACGAGCTCCTGATACTGTTTTAGTTCAATTACTTTGGGTTTCTATGTTCCGCTTTAGTAGGACGTTTAATTAACCTCTAGTATAAGCTGAGGCTAGCTAGTCGAGCAGCTAGCTTTTTAACTCGCTGTTTAAAAGGAGCAACTTTAGCCCACAAAGCATGGCGTTAATCCTGTTTACGAGGTCTCGGACACCTTTAATGAAAACGTCCCGGTCGTTAAAGAACGAATTCCGGAAAGGTAAAGGTAAGGTTTCTGTTTCGGTCTTTCACTAGCTAACATGGGCTTTATTATCATTACAGTGAAGCTAACAGTTAGCTTGGACATGTTAGCATCTAGAAGAGTCCTGTCTTTTCAAGTGCAGCTCGTCCTGTTGAATTTTTAGGTGGACTAAATGTGACAGCAGCAGATATGAACACACTGCACATTTTAATTACGATTTCGTTAATTGTGACAGTGAGCAATTTAGTGATTCATTTGAATCATTAAGTAAAACCTATGTCAACTGGGGTGATAGGGGAACACATGATCAAGTATTCAGGTTATCTGAGGGCAATTCCTCTTTAGCGCTGACCTGAAAGCGCCCGTTTACAGTGCAAGGTGATGCTCTTGTTGCCATGGCAAACAGGTGCTCCTCAATTTACAAAAGCTATATTAGGGAAGAAAGATTAAAATATGTCACAAAAAACACAAAAACAATATTTACCATGCAATAAACATTCATTATGTAAAGCAAAACCGATTACTCAAATTCACTCGTAATTTGAGTTACTAGTGACTCAAATTACTAGTAATTTGAGTCACTAAATAGTGATTTATTCAAAATCACTAGTAAGTAAGCAAAATTTATCTGCTTTGATAAATTTTTTGTTTTGAGTATAATGTCTGATATATTTTTTGTGTTAGTCAAATAACTTGCAGCACATTTGCTCAGCACATTTCCTCACCTCCTTCTGAAAAGTCGTAATTAGCAGGTCAGACTTAAAGGAATGAAAATCTGACCAGGCCTTGAAAAGGCTGATCAGTGCATTTCTGCTGATTTGTATGTCCAAGATGAAGCACAAGTTATCTAAGGTTTAGTCTTAGTTTATCTTAGCATTGCTCAACATGTCACGACTTTGGAGTGTTGTATAAGAGGAATTATGATGTTTCAAATGTGTCGGAACTGGATAGCTTTCCAGTCTGTACTATAGTAAGGTGTTATTTTTGACTCACTGACTGGTTTTGATCTGGATTAGATCAGTGCGGCTCGATGTCATTTTGATGAGCCTGTCCAGTAAGCTGATGAATTTCCATGTTGGCTATCAAGATGAAGTGTCCAGTTGCACTTTGGTTATGTAATTTCTAAGTGGATCACAGTGAGGTCAGTGAAGGACATTGATGGCATTAGTAAATGTTGAGATAAACATCTGCAGTGTTTAAAATGTGTGCTTGAAAAGTTCATAAAGAGTTTTTGTCTGTCCACGTTGCCTATCCATGTGCTTTTGGCTGCGGGCCCAAATTACCAGACAGATAGCACAGCTTCCACGAATAAAGGTCAACGCCTTTTATATCTCCACTTGAGACCCAAAGAGCTCAGTTCTTCTGTTTTGGTTTTAAAGTTCCTGTTGCCCAACACTGTGTTCTGCCCTCTTGGTGAACCCTACTCTATAAACATACACTTGCTGCAGTTTAACATTAAGATTTAATGTTACATTTTTATAACCTTATATCAAATTTTCTCGGTTTTAAGTCTACATTTGTTTTCATTACAGGTATATTTAATTTATCACTAAAATGTTCAGTTCTGGGTAAAGGATTTAAACAATTTGCATCATTTTTATATACATTGACAATGTTTTCTTCACTGTCTGACCAGACTTGAAGTTTTCTCGTTCAGGTTGGATAAGATTCCTAATATTATCTCTATTTACTAAATACCATAATAAGTGGATATCTTTATAATGTTTTTTTCTTTAAATTTCTTTGCGTCAGCATATTTAATAAATTGTCTTTTAAACTGTCTGACATGAATCAAGGGTGCCGCACATTCTTTCAAATATTTTTCACATTAATAAGCTGGAATTCTGTTCAAATCCTCCTGACAGAAGTGGTGTAGCTGAGTGAGATTTGAAGTCTACGATAAAATATTTGGCCAGTTGGATGGACTCTACTTCCCTTATAGGGCATTCCAGATGTATATTTTTAGTGGCTAAAATACACGTTGATTCTTTAAAGCAAAGTTATCTTGGGCCCTGTTTACACAGAGACGATTTTAGGTGTATCCACAAAAGTTTTTAATGTTTAGTCTGTTCATCCACATGGCTTCGACGTCTCAGGCAACCAGAAACATACATGGCATCGTTCTGTGTTTCTTGTGTCACTGTGTGGCAGTGTTACAGTGCCGCCAACTAGCTCGGCACACCTACTACATATAATAAGGCTTGTTATTCATTGCATATAAATTACCACTATTAGTTGTAATGACTCTGGTCCAATTTTCAAACTAACATTTGGGAAAAACTGCAACACAGTAATCTTGCAATTGAGTTGTCTTCAGAGTCCTTATTATTAGCAATTAGCACCATCAGTAAGATTTGCTTTACTAACTATAATGTTTCTAGGGAATAGAAACATTAATCTCTGTTTCTATTTACTAGAACACGTAGAGACTTGTCTTAACTTAGATTTGCAAAAGGCTGCCAAGATTTCTAAACCCAGCATGCTTAATTACAGACAGAGGTTGATAGATCTAAAGAATAAAACAGTAACTTTCCTGTAATCCAGACTTCCTGGTACATGGGGAGAAAAAAGCTGCTTGTTTTGTTCCTTAGCCAGTCTAATAAAATATCCCCAGGGCGTGTCAGACTCGAATTACTTTTTTTTTTTTTCCATTCCAGAGCAGGTAATGTTCCTACCAAATCTCCAAAAGTGGGACATGACTAATAGATAGTTCAGACTTTTTTCAGTAGCATCCTCAATAGACAGCTGACATACCCATGAACCTATAAATAATTTTCTACTTCTATGTGTTAAACACCTCATTCGCTCAAAATAGTTAATTGAGTCTTCTTCCCTCTGTAACGGTGTCCACACTGAAGAGAGCTGTTGTTGTTGGTGCACCCTGGTAGAAGTTTGGCATAGTGTGTTCACTAATCAGAAAAAGATTGGATTTCATTGTCACCAGTTGGGGCCTACTGAGATAAAAATCATCTGATTCCAGTCATCCCAAGGTTTCCTCCAGAAAACTTGCTAAGTCTGGCAGTAGGGGGGGCTAGAGCAACACTGAGTTCCAGTGAATTAAAAAAAAACAAAAAACAAAAAGAAAAACTGACCTCAGTCTCCCTCTGTGTACTCATACTGACCATACAATGTTACCACTGTACTTCCAACCATTCCAACAAAGAAACTCTTTAACCCGTCTTTGCTATCACTGTTACTGGTGTATAAAAAAACCTATACAGTGATGCCTCATTTTTCACGGGGGTTGTGTTCCGAAAATAACTCGCGATAATCGAAATCTGCAATGTAGTTACCTTTAGTTTTTACAATTATTACACAGCATAATTAAATACTCTACATTGAAACCAAAGAACAAAACCTGTTTTCAGGTCAGCGGATGTGCTTGTTCATCAATTGGGCCTTAATGTGATCTGGAGTCATGTTATTAAAGCGTCTCCTCCAACCTGCTCCGCGAGATTCACAGCTGTATTTACGGCAGAGCGATGGATCTCGTCAAGCGAGCCTCCGGTCGGGTTTTGCGCTGCCTCTGGCCACAGTTTTTTCCAGCAGGCATTCAAAGTTTCAGCTTTCATATCCTGAATGGCCAATCTGTATTACTTATATTTAAATACCGTAACGTTATTAGCACACAGGTAGAGAAGGAGCTCGGCGACTGTTTAGCCAATCAGGACGCAGAACACAATGCACTGTGAAAAAAAACTGCACAAAAAAATCCGCAAAGCAGCGAGACCCCGAAAGGTGAACCGAGGGATCACTGTAATAGACAAACAAACAATGCTTAGCCTGGTGGGGATGCAAGTAAAGTCTGGAGGCCCACGAGGCTTATAATACACTGAGGGGAAACCCTGCATCCAGTGTGTTTATAGATCTTCTCTGTTTTGAGAAATTAAGTGCAGCTGGAATATAGGATTCAGTTGTTTTTTGCTCTGGACAGAATCTAGTATAACCACACACTAACATAACTAGTTAACAACAAAGCTTACTTTCAGTGTTTTCTTTAAGAGCAAGTAAATGAATGGTGATAATGATGACGGAGTGTAGGTTCCAGTTTGATCTCCTTACATCCATTCAGCAGTGGCTGGGAGTCACCCAGTAGGCCAGAGGGAGGCAGAACGACACAAACAAGAGCTGCACCGTTGCGTAATCTACTCTACTGTACTTCCAGGCTTTTCTGCTTGTTACAGTAGGTGGGCGCTCGGTCGCAGAGTGGACGCTGTTCCAGTAATCTCTACGTCCTCCTAGCGATCATGTTCAGCCAGACGTTGCTGGATCCGCTCCAGCCGGCCATGTGAGAGGCAGAGAACGGGCGTGGTCGAGTTCACCGTCCTCACGCCATTGGGTGGAAGAGACCCAGGACTCCACCTTTGCTCTCACTGGAGTTAGTGAACCCGGCTGTGGGCCTCCGGGTGTGAATATTCTGTTTAACAGAATAATGATAAGGTTTTATGAATTTGGCATAGATTTGAGAGTTCTAAACTATACTTAGTAATTAAATGCTCATCAAGGAGCCGGACTATTGGGGGATAAGAGGCAGTCTACTCTTGAATTTAGCATCACATGTGTTTGGATATTACAGCAGCTGTGTGATGACCTGCTAAAGCCTCCAGCAAAGTGAGAAAGTTCAGCAAGTTTCTGTTATGTATTCATTGATAAATGGTTGCCTAAGACTGTGACTTACTAGTCTCTTATTGCTTACCTGGTGGGGATGAGCACTTCTATCATTTCCTCAATAAATTCAGAAAGATCAATACAATAGGTTTGGAAATTATTCACTCTTCTTAAACCTATTCACATTTTGTTCTGTTACATCCGCAAAATTGATTTGGATTTTATGTGATGCAGATAAAAGTAAAAAGCGGGTAAACTTTTACATGCATATGTATTCAACCATCTCGAAGTTGCACTTTGCACATGCACTTTCCACGGCTTTTACAGTTGCAAAAATATAAGGGGTGTGAATACTGTAATAAGACACAACAGACCAATTCAAATAATAAATTTGAATATTACTAAAAAGTCCATGTATTTCAGGAACTTTATCCCCAACAGAAATACATGATGCAGATTAATTAAACACAGATGGATGTTTGAAAGCATGTTTTTGTATTAAGTATGATGATTTTCTGTTTGGAGGTTATGAAAACAAGGCATTTAAAATTAGAATATTACTGCCTTCACTTCATCATGGTTTTTTATTATTCAGCAGTTTTGAGGCAAATGGAGACTGCTGCTGCGCATGTTACTCAACAGGTCGTTGTTAGGTAACCAAAGAGTGAGTGAGTCAGTTGATGCCTCTCACCATTCTTAGCTAGCCGTAAGAGGTTGAGCAGCTAAAGTTTTTCCTTTGCCTTCATCCCGCAGAATGCTGTGCTGTTCTGGATCGGAGTTCAGTAAAATTATTGAACGTTCTATCTGACCTTTTTTCTACTGATATTGATAAAGTCTTTCGCGATCGATATCGATTTGATTTATTTTCAAAAGCTACTTTTAATTTGACAAATGAACCTCATCAGAATGCATATTCCAATTTATTGAATATGGCTATACATATACATCAGACCTTGAAGAGATTGCTTGTGACGGATTTGCCAATCAGAACCATGAGATGAATTCTTGTTAACTCTGAGTGTTCATTGTGTTTTTTTTTTATATATTATTTTGCTGGCCAAATTCTCATAGTATTTTGTTTCAGGTAAACTACAGAATGGTTCCTGTTTCAACTGCACAACTCTCAGACTCACCAGTCAAAAGTAAGCCAATCCAATCGCTCTCTTATGAAATTAAACTACCTGACACAACCTTTTTCTATCATGCAGACGAAGATTTAAAATATGTTTGTATCCTTTTGTATTGACAGGCTTGACGTTCTCCAGCTCGGCAGCTTGACCCGTGTCTTCTCCGTCAGCCCATCCTGCCCCCTGTCCGATGAATACATGGCACCCAGTCAGAATCTGGACCCACAGCGACCGTACTGTGCATTTGCCGCGGCTTCCTCCAATCCGGCCTGGCGTACGACAGGCTCACCTCAGTACTTCCCAGGCGTCAGGTGGATACACACCTCAAGGAGACGATGGGATGACTCAAAATTGGAGAAATCCCTAAAATCCTTAAAAGACAAGAAAATGAAGCTGGAGGAAGGTGGGCCCGTGTACAGCCCCACACTGGACGTTGAGCCCGTCAGACGGACGATCCGGCAGCGGGTCATCGACGAAATCAAGCACTACTACCATGGCTTCAGGCTGCTGTGGATTGACACCACCATCGCGGGGCGCATGTTGTGGAAGATCCTGAATGGGAATCCTCTGTCTCGTCGTGAAAGGAGACAGGTAAGAATAGACACACTTTTACGTCCGAGTCAGTAACTTTACTCAAAAGCAGCAATGTTTGTTACTCAATTTTGATAGAGACGATAGGGTTGTTGTCCTGCTGGGAGGATGGGACAAGCTTTTATTTATCTCCATTCATCAACTAGCTTTTCAGATTTCAGCCCCATAACATGATGGTGCCACCACCATGCTTCACTGTAGGATGCTGTATTCACAGTAATGTGTGTCATTATTTTTATGATAGACACAACATTTCTGACCAGTCCACCCTCTGCCTTTGTCTTTCTGTGGTTGCTGGCTTTCTTTATGCATAGAGACGAGTTTTTTTGGAGCGCAAACTCCTTCAGAGTTCCCAACAGCCTCTGCGTTGCACCTCCAACTAACACTCCCATTGCCCAACAGGTTGCTGTGTGTCTTGTGCAAGTTGTCCAAAGGCCATGAGTTCAGAGGTAACTAGGTAAGGAGTCGAGCCCAGCAGCTGAGACTTCTTGTTCCGTACAGTTTAATCCAGAGCTTTTCACGCCTAATGGGATCAATTACAGGAAATAACCACCAGCTGTGTGTTTACTCACCAGTGGCTCAGCAGCATTCTGTTGCTTTAGTAAAACTCTTTAGGGATGAGGTTTACATGTAGAAACAGAAATCTGAGACTTTGACTTTAGTTCTTAACCTCCCAGAGTTTGTCATGTCTACGACTTCCACAACTTCAACACCAGAAGAAGAGACAAAGAGAGGAAACACCCAGCCTAAAACATTCTGAAAGAAGGCAAATGATTCAATTTATTCTGTAGTTTTCACTCTTGTAGTAACAGCTACTATTCATTTTGCCTTGTGTTGACTGAAATAATCTGAAGGTCAGGTTGAGGAAAGCAGAGCAGATCAGCAGAGGTCAGACTAACTGCGGCAGCATTTCTCAGTCAGTCTGGATGGAACAGATTACAGTGACGTGATTGGCTGCTTGCCACTGCTCCGTCCACAATGTAGACTGGATGTACTGCTGGAGTTTAGTGACGCTCTAGGGTTTGCATTGGTGTCTTTTGGTTTGGTCTTTTGGCTCGTTAAGAGTAAGCATCACTAAACTGCTAAATATCCAGTCTTGATCAGGTAAAAAAAAAAGAAAGATTTGTTTCTTATTTTAGCAGAAGAACAACTCTTTACCTTCATTTCTAAAAGTAGATGTCATTGATAGTCTCATTTTTAACTGTTTAAAGCAAACATACAAGGTGACAGTATTGTCACAACATAGAACAACCTGTTGTCTGTTTGCCATAACAAAGCAGATCATTGGCATTTCTACGTATACAGTAAATAAACCTAAAATATCAAATAAAGTCAGAAAATAAAACAAGAAAAACAAGAAAACTGATGATTTCTCTATTGTTCTTAAAATATGTTTTAAAATCCTTGAACTAGCTCATGACAACTTCGGATCATGTAGTACAGTGGTCCCCAAACTACGGCCCGCGGGCTGGATGCGGCCCGCCTCCACATTTGGTCCGGCCCCCTGAACAATACCAGAGAGCATTTAGATTTTTTTTCATATACCATAGTTTCCAGACTATAAGCCGCTACTTATTTCTAAGCTTTGAACCATGCGGCTTATATGTGGATTTTTCTTCAACCACCAGGGGGCTCTTTAGCAGGAAGTGAATCTTTGGAAGTCAAAATTGGAAATAAAAGAAGAAATTGCCCATTAAAACGGAATTAGGTTTTATTATGGAATTGAAATTTGAAAATGTTGTTGATCAGTTAAATCGCATTGAGGGGAAAAAGAAGATTTTTAGTTTTTTTAAATACTGGGATCATTATGAGAATTTGAGGTATAGATATTAGGATCCAATAGATGGCAGTAGTGCAACAGTAACGGATGCAAGCTGCCGTTGAAATCTGAAGAAGAAGAAGAAGAATAAGAAAGCGGCCATTTTCATTTAGCACATGCTAGTAGCAGACATGAAGGATCAGCACTTTTACTGTTACATTTACTGTTCGGAAACTACCGTAATCAGTTCAGTTAAATCTAAACTTGACAACTTTTTCTTTTTCAACCGTAGTAAATGTGATATTCAATTGACCTGTTATGACTCAAATTTTGGGTGTCCGCCCCCCTCTGCTGCTGCTGCATCGTTGTTAAAAACCTGGAGCGGCAGATATATCTGCGACTTATTTTTTGTAAAAAAAAAAAAAAAAATGTTACAAAAATGTTATGTTTACTGGGGTTTTTTTTAAAAAGAACTTTGGAGTTGCGACTTATAGTCTGGAAAATACGGTATTTATTTCATAAATAGTGTTATTTCCTGGATTTTTTCTGTGAAAAAATCACAGAAAGGGTTGTGATTGTGCTTTCTGGAAAACAATAAATTTTTACATTTAGGCACTCCTGCAAATATCACACTTTTTCTGTTACAAACTGACTCCTGCCCCCCAGCAGAGAAAGGAAAAGTTATGTGGCCCTCACAGGAAAAAGTTTGGGGACCCCTGATGTAGTAGTTTTTGTTGAAATGAAAGGGCTGCTCATAATTTGTCAAATTTGACGGCTATCATCTTAGCAGAGGATGTTCTGTTGATGCCCAGGATTACAGTATTGCAATATTCTTTTCGGAAATTGTAAAATGTCATAAACACTCTTCCTCATCATATTTATTGGTGGTATGTATACTAGCAACTAGGGCAATGTTCCAGTGCTGTGTGAGAGAGATAAATAACTTCTTACCAAAATAAGCTAACTTTGAGGCTTCTTCATTCAGTAACACTGTCCACACTGAAGAAGTAGGACTTAGCAGGCGCAACTTCTGACTGAATGTTTGGATTTCCAAAGGGTTTCTCACCAGGATGAGATTTAGCTGAAAATGCCCAGCATTCCAACACAACCTGTGCATTCCTAATTATATTCAATGCAAATAGATATTAGCTCAAGCAGCTAAGAAGACATTTTAAACACTTTCATCTAGTTACCAGAGGAAACAAAGCTTTGTGTTGATGTTAAAAGCAGTCGGTCAGACCTTTCACTGACCACTGCTTCCCCTCTATAAGCAAGACCACCCCCCTCTGCCACTTTTCAAATGCAGGAGTCTTTCTCTTGTGCGCATGCTCCAAACCCATCTTACCATCCATTCATCTAACCTGGAATGGCATTGCCTCCTTAATCTCCTCCTTTCACATTCACCTACAATCCTCGGCCCTCCGCTTAGGGGCTCTTTCTGTTTCAACGTGTCACCCCATTCCTTCTGCTTTGATGCCAAAACTCCAGCAGATGATATACATGTCAATGGGCCAGCAGACAAAGGCCTTTTCACTCAAGATGGCCTAAATCCTCCATCGCACTGCCCCACTGAAATGCAGGTGGAGAGGACAGAAAGGCAGACTCGTGTTTTTTGGCGTTCTCTTGCCTCGGGACTGGTTTTTGTAGGTTGCGTCTCGGAGCAGTCAGAAAGCCACAGTTGGACAGCTGTACAATGACACAGAACAGGGCTGGCTTGGTGCTTGGATTGTTCCTCTCTGTGCTTAACTAAAGTGCTTCCTGTTGAATGAAGGAGAGCTTTTTGAGCACTGTGGGGTAGAATGCCCATTTTGGCCTACAGCTCAATGCAAAGAAAGCAGCAGGAATCGTGAATGTGCACTAAGTGTGTGTGTCTGTCACCATGTGTGTGTGTGTGGGGGGGTATATATACACATTCTAAGAATGTTGCTTCTGTCTACAAACAAGAAAAGTGAAAAGCATGCCAAAGATGTATTTGTTTCAGGTTGAGATTAGGGGCAAAATGTTGCCCTCTGCTGGATGGTTATATAAACTGCAGCAGAGTTAAACTAAAAATCATTTGAAAGGTGCAGACCCAACTCTGTTGTAGGCTGGTCACTGTAACAAATTTTGTTGAGAGATAAATGGTCCCAGAAGTTATTGCAATACATGATAATATTGTTGTTTTGAAACCATTTTCAAGTAGTATAATGCTAATGGCATAGTAATGCAAGAACACATCCTTGAAGATCAATACACTGGAACTGGAAGTCACTTTAAATACCCAAAGTAAATAAATAAAACAACAGGAACGGCAAACAAAATGACTTATAAAGTCTCTGTAAACAAAATCGTCCTTTAACAAAAAGGACTAGTTGAGATCAAAACACCAAACTGAAGATTTTTGTCATCCAGTTTTAGGTAGAGAGAAAAGAGAAAAACGAAAAAATTTTTCATTTCATGCAAATGAAAAATTTTAGCTCGTTTTAGCCTGTCGTGCAATTAATTAGTTTATTGCGACAACTCTAATCACAATAAACCAATTAATCGAATGATGAATTAAAATGAGCTTGATCATTACAAAAGTCCCAACTGTCATATTTGCCTGTTTTTAACTGTCTGAACCCAACAATTCATATTTTTGAAGGGCAAGTTTGTTTACAGAGTTGTTATAATCAATTATATTTATGGTTCTGGGTTGTGTTTGTTTGTTTTTGATAATTTTTTTTATTGGATATTTAAAATATATACCAGTTCCACTGTCAAATGTTCTTTAGAACATTTAAACTTACATTGAAACTTACATTGAACTTACATTGTTATGCCATTACCATCATGCCCCTTGAAAATGGTCTCCAAGCAACAATATTATCATTTATCACAGTAACTTCTGGGACTATTTGTGATTCAGTTTGTAGTCGTGTCTGGCCCGTACAGACCCATGCATTAAATTATATTATTGTTGAAAAGTCCATTTATTTCAGGAACTTTATGACATTATATAGATTATTAATTCCACACAGATGGATATTTGAAAGCTTCATTTCTGTTGAGTATGTTTTTTCTCTTACAGTTAATGAAAACATGACAATTAAAATTAGAATACCATATCAAACCAATAGAAAAATATTGTTTAGATTTTCTGCTTTATGTGTGTGTTATTTTCAAAACGTACTTTTAAACGGACAAACGAGCCTCATTTTGACGTGTGTTCTAATTTACTGAATGTGACTGTAGTCTCCTGAACCAGTGAGAGCTTGTTGAAGCATCATCTTTTGTTTATTGGAATCATCATCCTCAGACTTTGTGCTCATTATTCTCTGAAAAATTCTCCTCAGTTCCTCAGAACGTGTGCAGATGTTTTCAGGCTGCTGCCTTTCCTGGTGTTCATCATCGTCCCGTTCATGGAGTTCCTCCTTCCTGTGGCGTTGAAGCTGTTCCCCAACATGCTGCCTTCCACCTTTGAAACCCAGTCGAAGAAGGTAACCAGAGCTGTAATCTAAAATGGTTCTTCTGAAGCCATTTTAGCATTTGCTGTTGTAGATTCTCTGAAGGAAATCAAACCAGGATTCAGATACTTTTCCAGTTGGGTTTTAAACATTCAGTCAATATTTTTTTTTTTAGCAAAATGTAGCGGCTGATGCTGTAAGGTGGTTGCATGCATTCACCACATGCATTTTCAGTCATTTGGCATTTCTTTGCTGAAAAGGGGAAAAATGTAAGTAAAAGTAAGTTAAATCTTTTCTCGTGTTTTTAGGAGGAGAGGTTGAAGAAGGAGCTCAGAGTCAAACTGGAGATGGCCAAGTTCTTACAGGACACCATCGAGGAGATTGCACTGAGGAACAAGGCTGCCCAGGGCAATGTGACCGAGGAGTTCTCCACTTTCTTCCAAAAGGTTGGTGTTGGTGAGAAATGACCAAAAGGCTTTAGGTGCCTCTCTTCAGGTTGAAACAATATATTGTTTGTGTATGTTTAGACGTGTTAACGTCACTTGACCGTTACGTCATATTAAGACTACAGAATTCTGTGTGTAATGGGACTCTCTCTGCAGATCCGGAACTCTGGAGAGCGTCCCAGTAACGAGCAGATCATAAAGTTCTCCAAACTGTTTGAGGACGAGCTGACTCTGGACAACCTGACCCGACCTCAACTGGTGGCTCTCTGCCGACTCCTGGAGCTCCAGTCCATTGGAACCAATAACTTCCTGCGTTTTCAGCTCATCATGAAGCTGAGGGCCATCCATGCTGATGACAAGGTATGAAGGGTTCAGTTCCACTTGATGTGTGATGTTCTCCCATTGGGGGCGATGCTCTTATGACCCATTTATCTCTATTCTCCAGCTAATAGCAGAAGAAGGAATAGAGAGTATGAGCGTGACTGAAGTGCAGTCGGCCTGTCGCGTTAGAGGGATGAGATCTCTAGGAGTCACAGAGGAACGACTGAGGGAGCAACTCAGCCAGGTAGTAGAAACGACGATTTAACTCTTCTGTCTTTTGTCTTGGCTCGGACTGAATTAGTGAAAGAGCAGGTTTATGGAGCTCTAGGAACACTTCAAGGGATTAAAGCAGAGGGGTCCACATATTTTGGCAGGTGTGCCAAAATAGTGAAGTCACAATATTCATTTGTAATTTCTAAAGTAACAAAAACACACACATTTTTTATACTTCTCAACAATCAACTAAGCATCCAATAATTCTAATTAAACAAGTCAAGAAGTCAATTTTTTTGTAGGAAAGCAAACTTTAAATCTTTAAGAAATTAAGAAAAGAACAAACCCAAATTCCTTTTGGTACAGATGAAAAAAATAAAGAAAAACATTCTGCCTAACAATTTTGTTTCCCTTTATACATAATGGTTTATTATTATTAATTGATTTTTTTAATTTTTATTTCTTTCGTCCACTAACACGTCAGATACCTAAAGGACTACATTCTACTTTTTTCTTTTTTTTTGCACATTTCGTTTTGTTTATACGTGTGCTCACTGAATCTTCCATCCATTTTCTAACACCCTTGTCCCTTAGTGGGGTCAGGATGGTTGCTGGTGTCTATCTCCAGCTAACGTTCCGGGCAAGAGGCAGGGTCACCCTGGACAGGTCGCCAGTCTGTCGCAGGGCAACACAGAGACACACAACCATGCACACACTCACACCTAGGGGCAATTTAGACAGACCAATTAACCTAACAGTCATGTTTTTGGACTGTGGGAGGAAACCGGAGTACCAGGAGAGAACCCACGCATGCACAGGGAGAACATGCAAACTCCATGCAGAAAGACCAGGCCGGGAATCGAACCCAGAACCTTCTTGCTGCAAGGCAACAGCTCTACCAACTGCGCCACTGTGCAGCCCTCACTGAATCTTAACACCTGTATTTGATTGGTATATATCACAATAATAAAAAAACAATAAGATAATAATCAAATAAGAATGCTTGTATGCATATCTAGGAAAGAGAATTGGTCTGAGCACACAGACTTGTGGGACTCCACAAGTAACCTTTTTCTTCAAGGTAGATGAGGAAGTGGGTCAGCTTCTTCTGCTTGTTTTTTTGCATGTTTTTTTGCAGTGGTTGGACCTGCATCTGAACCAGCAGATCCCCACGTCTCTGCTGCTGCTGTCCCGAGCCATGTTCCTCCCTGACACTCTGTCTCCAGCGGATCAGCTCAAAACTACGCTGCAAACCCTTCCTGAGATGGTGGTATGTTCGCTGGAATGAATGGTGCAAAAAAAAAAAACAGACTCCGAAAAGTACCTCTACCCAGTTTAACTGTGGATACAGGCCTCGCAAGTTTAGTCAATTTAATTTGCTCTAAGTTAAGTTAACCAAGCACGTTTATTTTTTTCTCTTTAGACCAAAGAGGCCCAGGTGAAGGTGGCTGAAATCGAGCTCTCCAAAGTGGACAATAAGACCAAACTAGAGACGATGCTGCAGGAGGAGGCAGCAATACGCCAAGACTCCAAGGATCGGGAGATGGAGAGGCTGGCTGATGCTGCAGAGAAGGCTGCTAGGGTATGTGTGTGTTTGTGTGCGCATTCAAGTGTGTGTAAACCCCAAACTTTTGACATAAATCATACAGTTCAAAGTCAGTGCTACCAAATATTGAGGAAATGCATGCAGACTTCTGATTTGGAGATATTAGTAAATAAACCTCAGACATTTTCTCTTATTACTGTGGCATTTAGCAAACAATTTTAGTAATTCTAACTGACCTAAAACAAGAGAACCGTGGTCCCATTTTAAAAAACAACAAACAAACAAAAAATGTTTGTTTGTTTGTTTCTTAACAGACAGTTTGGGGGGATTTTTTAACTTCATTAATTGGGATTTATCATGACAAGAAATGTATCACAATAAAAGATAAAAGATACAAAAAATGCCCTCCCCTAATTCAGGCTCTGTCCAAGGCAAAGTTGCTTTTCACTTCAGGTTTTGGAGTTGCTATAACACAGGTGTCAAACTGAAGGCCCGGGGCCAAATCTGGCCCGCGGTAGTTTTTTATGTGGCTCTACAGACTCCAAATTACATCAGTAAGTCTGCAAATTTCACACAAAATCAACAAAATTACATATATTTTTCTAATTTTACTACAAATTTCCTCAAAATTGGTTGAAAACATTGGATTGAAGCGAATGCTGTCTCAGCCTTCAAGTTATAGTCAAGTTATAACTGGCATGGGGAGTAATAAGAAGTCACATTGAACATCACAGCACAAATATCATAAAAATTTCTTATAAACATTTCTAAATTGGCACCACAAAATCTGTAATTTTGATTGCAAAAAGACCTCACTAAAATAAATCACAAAATGCTGGAGGAACAGGTATTTATTGATATTTTGACAGTTTAATTAGTTTTGTCAATATATTCTGGCACAATTGGCCCTTTAAGACCATTCAGATTTGATATGGCCCATTAACATTACAGATCTTAGCAATTATGGAGAAATCCACTTTTAACAAAAATCTAACATCATATTTATTTACATTATTATTATTACAGTTGATCAAAAAGTAATTTCAGTGTGCTTCCGCTGGACTAATCTGTTTAACTTTCACATTTGTTTTTGTTCGACTGGCCTCTTTTGCATGTTTGACTGTGTATTGTCCTGCAGGAGGACGAGTTGGAGCTGGAAGTCAACGGTGCGAAGCACAGCGATGCAGAGCCTGCGTTGCTACAGGCTACCAGAGCAGCTCAGTCAGAGACTCTGAGGGACACGGCTCCTGTTATCGAGGGAAGCAAGGTAATATCATGAAGTAGTAAATTAGTTGCTGTAGCTGCGTTTCCATCACAAACACACCTTTGATAATATTCTGCTAATGTAAAAAACCGTAAAATTTCCTCATTGTGGTGTTTGCATTAAATAAGAAATGAAATGAGTGACACGTGAATAAGCTTGTTGATGCGATAAGGCATTAAAAATCATAATCATAAAGATAAAACAACAATATTTTCTCCCCAAATAAATTGGCCTTCAGTATTTGGGGTGTGGACTTCATTTAATTCTGACCCTCTCTGTTCAGATGGAAAGCTTTTCTCTCTTACTTGTTGATCTTTTTGTTTCCTCCCACCAGTATGAGCACTGGCACACGTTTCTACGTATTCAGGTTAGGTTTAATGTTGCTCCCCCACAGCTGATGGATGTAGTGTTTGGGTTTCCTTAATGAAATGTTAAACTTTATTTGTTGTTCTGTTCAGCACTCCTGTATTTGAGCCCTCCCGTTCCATTCATCTTGTGACTTTCCAGCTTTCATCTATAGATTTTCTTCCCTCATGTGAGAATGTAATGACCCAGAGTCCCCTCTTGACGTCCTCCTGTTTTTTGATCTCTTTTGGCTTCACAGTAAATGTTATTTTAATAGATTGTACTTGTACAGCGACTGTGGACCTTTTCACATGTTGTCAGATTACAGCCATTTTTCCCTGTAAGTACAGCCACAAATCCTTCAAGGCAATAGTTTTTCTACTGGTCAGAGTTCAGGACCCACCATCATGTTTTTTTTAAAAAAAGTACTTAAGTCAGTTTTTTCAGTTTACTTATTCAGGCATTAATTAATCAGAAGACTGATCTAACAATTAGAGTAATCACTTAAAAATATTTTAGCACACTGTATGCATGCAAATGTTTTAAAAACTCACTATGAAGCTGAAGCTATGACCAAAAAACAAACAAACAAACAAACATACAATCATACAATCACTTTATTGTGTACACTGGTTGTAAATATACATCAATCGTATCTGTGAAATATGACAGAAATAGGCTGCAATTGTTATTTCTAAAGTAGATCTTCAGTTTTAATGACATCCACTTGCAGTATATCATTTCTTTTGCTGTTCTTTGATTGTTTCTTCTTGTTCCAGGATGAGGAGATAACCAAAGAAGAGATTGACCTTCTGAGTGACGCCTGCTCTAAGCTGAAGGAGCAGAAGAAGCTGCTGACTCTGGAGAAAGAGGAACTGGAGGAGCTGAAGGATGACGTCCAGGAGTACAACGAGGTGCTTTTACGCTCAGACTGTATTCATGTTCACTTCAGTTGTTTCACTTAAAACAAACAAACAAACAAAACATATTTTTGTCAATACATAAATGCACAGAATCATTTTAATCCTTCTGTGTGTCTCCAGGATCTGGAGGAGATCAAAAAGGAATTTTCCAAGAACGGTCAGGAGAGGGCCTTGGAAGAATCGAAGGCCAGCAAGCGTTTGTCTAAGAGAGTCACACGCATGATCGGTCGCATTGATAAAATCATTGTGGAGCTGGAGAAGGACAAAGTCATGCTGGACGGGCAGGCGGACAGCGGAACCACTGTGCCTGTTGGGTAAGAGTCACATTTACTCCACATCCCTTTTCTTTTACCCACATTTTTTCCCGCAGCTTTCTCATTAATCATTAACAAATCTCTTCATTATCATCAGCCTCCACATAAGGTGCTTTTTGACTGCAGGTATCACGATAGTTTTCAGGAGTCATTATAGGTACCAAAAACTACAACCTTAACAACTGGGTGGAGGTTGCTAAGCATTTGTACGGATCACATTCCCAGCATCCCCTTACACAAAAGAAGAACTTTGGATTTTTGTTTACAAACAAAAAACTTAAACCTAGTCGTTCATATTGAAAATGTCAGCCTTTTGCGGTGAATACATTCAAATTTATCATTAGAATTACTTGACCTTCCTGGAAATATTAGAAAAACAAATCAAGTGACTTAATTTCAGCTAACCTGAGTAAATAAATGGTTGTGCAAGTAGCGTTAAATTATTTTACATTTAATTACAACATATTACAATCACAACTTGCGATGCACTGATTGTAGTTTTCTGGCCGATCACAGATCTTTAAACAGCTGATTCCAGTTTAGGCCGATATTTATTTATTTGTTTGTTTGTCTGAAAAGCCAATAGATAGTGACGTTGTGTGGCTGTATTTTATGCTCCTGTTAGAATATATAGAAATAATTATTTTTAAAAATGTGAACTTTACTAATTTCTCCTAAAATTTGTCAAGTAACCACAGTATTCGTTTAGAAACACCAGGTAGTACCAGAACTCAGGAAGTGTGACAAGTAACCTTTTTTTCCCTGTCATGATCAGCAAAAATAATTAGAAATTTATTGCAATATTTCTGAAATATTAGTAGTGATTTCTTTAGCTTTGAAACAACAGCCATCTGTATTTGAAACAATCTGAGATTAATGCTGATTCATTTGGCGGCTGGGATCTTTGCTCCTCAGATCAGTAAGGCTGCTTTAATGACCAAATTTGAACTTTGCGTGTTGTAAACAATAAGAGTGATTCATACATTGTCAGTGGCCATAATTCACATAAACAGCCTGTTTGCTGAGCCCACAGTCAAAACGCACCTTCTCTTATCAGTACATTTCTTGTAAAATGGTGGTGGAGATAAAATATAAAATCAATCAATTAAAGAATGTCATGTCCGATCGAAACACCAAATCCAGACCTCTAATTGATTTCAAATTTTGCAGATTATTCTTCACTAAGTATAGCGATGCCGTGAGGTAAGGTGAACAGTGTCAAACCATTGCTGCATGTCAGACTCTGACGTTGCATCATGGTTTTTCTCATGCTGAAATAGTTCTGCAGAGAATCTGTCTTCAGTCCCGTTCCTAACCTCAGAACCTCAACAGAATTCAGCCAGCAGGTTGCTGTGTTTGGGATAGGCTCAACAGCTCTGGTCTGTTGATTAATACTTTCAAACTTAATGCTTGATTTGTAAAATTCAAAAAGTCAAAAATGTTTGTCCAAAAAGCATGAAAGTTTCTGCATATCGTAGTTCCTTTATGCAGCGAGGCTACGCTAACATCTGACTGAAACCATTTAAAGCAGCACATCAGGCTAAAAAGAATATTTCAAGCAGCATGTTGTGCATTTTATTTCAGCATGGGTTCAATTACTTACCCAATCTGCTTGCGTCATCAACAAACCCCCTGAATTGGTTGGATCGGCGTAATCTGGGAGACTAGAACGAATGCAGCCCGTTGATTTGGGAGCTCTCCACCATATTTTACACCGTGCCAAAGTCGGTAACTGTTTCCTGTATACAGTCTGTTCTACACCTTCAGGGAGAACCTGATCGGCATCGACGAGCTCATCAACGTCATGCGGCAGATCCAGAACATTCCAGAGGAGAAGCTGCAGAGGATCGCAAAAGCCCTGGACGACAACAAGGACGGAAAGATCGACATTGACGACGTCATCAAAGTACGTTGAACACTGCGTCTTTAACACAGCATACGGTGCCTTGTAAAAGTGTTCATGCCCCATACTAATTCTGACACGTTACAGCCACAAACGTTTTTGCATGTTACTTGGATTTTATGTGCTAATGTGCTAATAGCAGAGCTAATGTTTTGTTTAACTTTGAAAACATTTAGCTCACTTATCTCCTGAATTCATTTTTGAGATCAATTCTAAAGCATTTATTTACTTGCCTGTTGTGCAAACTGTCAGACACCTGTGTTGAAATGTTCTGAATTATTATTCAGGAATTTAGATGTTTATATACATGCTCTTATTTTGAAGTGGGTGAAGTTTACGCAGCAGTTCTGTTTCCTCTCTTCACATTCTCATTTAAAAGAAGAAACATACAGGAACAAAAAACACAGACAGTAAAGAACAAGATATTGACATAACTGAAATATCTAAGGACATTATAGAACCTATAAATTATATTATCAAAAGCTAATGCTCAAAGATAGCAGCCCTTAAAGGGAAGATATATTTTGAATATCTAATGCTGTAGCAGAACTAATGTTTATGATTAGAGGTTTAGGGTTAGGACAACTAACTTTTTTGTTAACGGTGCCAAATATTGCATTTTATTTTATCTTTATGGCTCACTTAGTTTCTCCTATGGTAATTTACTTAGTTTGTAAACTTTAAGTTGAATAAAATTCAACATCTGGGTTTAAATTTTCTTAAAAATTCTTCAAGAAGTTAGACGTTTATGTTCATGCTCTCATTTAGGTGAAGCCCATTGATGCACCAGTTCAAAATTAAATTGGTGCTGGAAATTTGTAGTCTTTCAAGGACAGATGTAATTTGAATTGAAGTTAGCACTTTAGCATTAGCCTCTGCTAAATACCATATGGGTAGAGCTCTTTAGTGACAACAGAACTAACATTTATGATTAGTGCTTCAGGGTTAGTTTTTGTGTTTTTCAGCACTCAAAAAACCAGAAAGCACATTTCTTTGTCTAACCGATGTTCTTCCGGGCCGTGTTTTGTTCAGATGGTGGAACTGATCGACAAGGAAGACATCGACATCTCTACTTCGCAGCTGGCTGACATCATGGTCATGCTGCATAAGGAAGAGAAGCTGATCGAGAAGGAGAAGGCCAAAGACAAAGCTGAGAAGGAGCAGGCAGCCAAACTCAACAGCTAACTCATCTTCCCTCAAAGACACAGAGAGCATTTGTAAAAAAAAAAAAAACAGACCACAGATTAGCTTAGTCTGCTACCGGCTCTCAGAATACTTCGGACATCAAGTCAGTGGAGAATTACAAGGTAACAGCTGCCATGTGGAAATAACTGCTTAACGAAAAAAATCAATAAAAAGGCCTCCTTCCTCTTCAATGCACAAAATTAATTTGAAAGCTATTATGTAAAACCTTTTGGAGTGATTCTATGTATTTTGTGGATACTTGAGTTTATGTAATTTTAGCTAATTTATTGATACAGGGAACAGGGTGACATGGAACCATGGTTGCTTTACGAACTAAAAGCTTTGAGGAGAAATTTGATCATATTAGTGGGTGTGATATTTAGAGTTTGGGGTGAAACATCTTGCCTTTCATTTCAATCATGTCATCTCACACAAATGACATCCATTCTGAACTTGCACAGTAAACAGTATATTCATTATTGTCATTCCACTAAGTTTTTTTTAAATTTATTTTCACCCACCATCCAATATCATATACTTCCTTTCTCTTTTTCTCATTTGTGTTTGTTCTGGTTGGTCGGTACCGTTAGTGGCTGCTACCAAAGACATTATTAGACACAAAGCTCAGATTGTGAATGAAACTGGCATAATTACATTTTGAAAGTGCTTTACATTAGTTTATTCTGGGAATGAAAGCAGATTTAGATTCATTCCAGTTAGTATGGAGCTTCTCGGATGGTATCAGTTACTTACTGTGGTATACATAAATGTTACAACATTTATACCTCTAGCAGCTCTAACTTGCTGGGGACATTGATTCTCTGGGCGTCTCCTCAGGGGTCTTGTGCTGTAACATCGATTGCTAGTGGATCTTTCTTGATCTGACCGTTTCTTGTGCATTCTGTAGAAGCACTATCGGATTGAGACTGCAGTTTGTAGGCCGTGTTGGTGCTTTACACTCTCTGTCTAGGCATGGGTCAGTTACTGTGTATCAAAGTATCCTGATGTTGGAAAAAGTGATGACTTGAACACCAAAACAACACACCATCCTATTGTTTCTGTGCTCTAAAGCTCTCATACAGGGACAGTATTATGTTAAGTCAACCTTTTTTTAAGCTTTCTACCATGTTATAATGTAATTTTCTCATCACAAACATACCTGTAGTGTTCCTTTGATTCTTTCATGCATGTTGGAGAAATCCTTAAATCTCCACGGTAACTATTCAACTGTGCAAAACACCTGGGTGGACTTAGCCCTGCCTTCAAGGCTCGGCTCCTCCTCAGAGCTGCCACTTCCAAACTCACAGAGCAGCTCTCCCACACTCAGCTCCTTCAGACTAGCCAGCAGCAATTGGCAAACACCTGGTGGAACTGCGGATCAGCTGAGCTCATTATAGGATCTACTTCTCAGAACAAAATTGGTAAAAAACATTGTTAAAGGGTTAATAGAGGAACCATGTTGTGATCACTTCCTGAAGGTGTTATTTCAGAAAGAGCAGAAGTTTCTTAAAGAGATGGGAACCCAATTTCTAGGCGTTAAAGTACAAAGACAAATTTCTTTGAAGTTGTATTTCTTATATTTAGCATTTTATAACAACTGAAGGTAACATGGCTGCTTAATTGTGCTATAAAGCTATTCTATATGTCTGGAAAACACACAACACTGCCCCTTTTAATAAGGCGCCTGAGCAGAATTGAGCAATTCCCCTCACTCACCCACTGCTACACACTGCCTGTGTTGCAGAAAGAAAGCAACTGCACTTTTCTCTCACTTAGAGAGGAGAGGTAAACTGGAGCGAAAATGTTCGAACCATAGACAGAGGTCTCATTGTAACTGTTGTGTCTATAATTAGCTCGTCTGTTCAGCAGCAGACTGCAGGCAGGCTACCCGAGCGTTTAGCCTGACTAATTAACATGCTAATATCGGCTTATTATACTTGTTACTCTTGAAACTTGAAATTTCTGACTAATTATTATTTTACATTCTTGCTTAACTGAATGAAAATAGAAATAACTGAATGCTTAGACCATTAGAAAAAAAAAAATCAATACTTCAGTGGCAGTTGGAAAAGTTGTCGGTTTCAATTAAAGTAACTAGATTCTATTTTATGTCTGTTTAAAATGTAGTTGTAAATTGTGTTTTTATTCAATGTTATGAGAATGTCACACTGGCCCGTGCCTAGCGGCGTCCCTTAAGACTTTTAAGGACGACTTGACTCTTGGCATAGAGAAATCTGTCACATTTAGGATCAGATTTTTATTTTATTTTTTCAAAGCAATACCCATAAGAGTGCTACTTAATGTCTGCAAGCAAAGCACAGCTGTGCAACAGCACTATCAGTTTCATTTAGTGGTTGTGGCTGGTTTTTATATGCAGTCTCACCTCCTTGTAAAGTGCTCAGGTTACACTGTAGTGCTCAACACCAGATCCTGGTTACTGCTAAGAAAACCCAGACAAACAGAACCACATACCGAACACCTGTCCTAGCTGGTTTTATGAAACTGGAGGATTTTAAATTTGCTTATGAAGAGGGTAAACTCGAAGCTGGAATGATTTATATTTGCTCCATATGGGTTCTGTTAGAATTCTGGTAGAATTGGCCTTTATAGGATAAATACAAAGTGGCCTTCTCTTGATGCATGTACTACTAATGGTTCATGTACTGTTTGTATATTTATTTATACATTTTTTTTAGGCCTTTAAGGAGATTATAAGATTTTTTTGGTTATTATGAATATGAGTGTGGAAGAGATTATTTTGAATTCTACCTTCAGACCAGTTTCAAAATAATATTACGCTGCAGCTATGAATGTTAGTTTTAAACAGGGATTTTTTTTTTCTTTCTTTTCCTTTTTACAGAAAAAATACAATTTAATGTACAGGGACAAAAATATTCATACTTCCACATAGTGCAATCCACGTTTTGTCGCCGTACAAACAGAAACTTTGTTTTTTTATTATTATTATTGGGGTTTTTGGGACAGAAACAAAGTGGTTCATTCTTATGAAGTTTAAAGCTTCATGTCTGACTTGTAGTGTTCACCATCTTCCCTGTCGATGCTGAGAAGAGGCATCCCCACAGCATGATGCCACCACCCCTGTGTTTTACTGCGGAAAGGTGTCTTCAGAATAGGCATTCGCCACTAAATTGGTCGGCCTCGATTTCCTTCATGTCTGCAGTGAACAATAGTCACCCCACTGTTGCTAACTTTGTGACTTTGTCATTATATTTACAGGTTTTAAGGTAAAACAAACAAACAAACAAAAAAAAAAAACAATATCAGCCAGAATCAGAATTGCCATTTGAAGACTGGCCTAGAAACTGCAATCAGTGCACCCCTACTGATGTACAGTGGTAGTTTTTGGCCAAAATGTGCCAATTTCCTCCCATTTTCCCATATTGTTTAATCCTTGTTTCTTTCTCCTTATCAAGATATTTGTCGCAAAAAATCCTAATAGAAACGAGATGGAAACAAGCCGAAATGTGGAAAAGTTTAACAGTACAGTAGATGAAACGGCTTGGCAGATAAATATGTCGATATGTAGTTTTATCAGATCTCCAAGTAAATGTTACTCTGATTAAACAATGTCCCCATTTTAGGAAAAGTGTTTAAAAAATTAGCTTTGTTTTTCAATCTGCAATATAAAATAGTATGAAATGCAATATGATGTGTGCAAGTGTAATAAGTCAAATGTTTAGCTATTTTGGTAGTTTAGTCACCTGAATTAAATATTTTAGACAATATATTAACTGCAGTTATCAGGCAAAATATAGCAGCACTGATTTTAACTCGAGTTGTTTTCGACAAATAGTTTTCTTTACCTGATTTTTATAATTTTCAGAGCTTTATGATCCTGAAAAGCATCTTTAAAGGTGATCATTTTCTGGCTGCGGCTGCTTAACGTCCTTACTCCCCCTGGAAAGGTTTGAGTCTCTGCTAAGTTGAGCTAACATTGGACAGTCTGTGCTCACTGCCAGTGCGCTGGTATTCCTCTTTGGGATTCCTTGGCAGTATTCTGTAAAGGTCTCTGGCACAGTAAGACATGACTGAGAGGTTCCTAAAATAGCACCGAGTTGATGACGCTCACTTTAATCCATTCCTGGAATCCGTTGATGATTAGGAGCTTGTTCGTCGTCCGCGTTCAGATGGAGTCTAAACCCAGATGTGGACTGGATCCGCCTCTGTTGGCAGATTGTTTAGGTCAGGCGTGTTCATCTGCAGCATCAGTCAGCAGCTGCTGTAAATGTGAAGAAGAGTGCATACTTGGATCAAATGGTTCTTCACCAGTTGATGGATAAACTCACTTATCAGCAGTACCATATTTATTAAGGTTTAGGGTTTTACATTTCTACAAGAAAAAAAAAATCCCAAACTCTCAATATTTGGAAGCTAAGCCCTCAGAAATGTCAAGTACTTGTTTTATATCCTGTCAGGAGGTCACTAATTAGATCACAATGTTTGTAGATTCACCCAGTGGAGGTGAGTGGGTGAAATCAATAAGGCTTTTACTTTCCACTACCAATTTTGCATTATTTTGATTTCTGCTTAAGAACTATAACATAAGAATGTTTCAGTAAAGTGTATTTGTCACAAAAGATCAACTATAAAACAGGCTTTAACTATTTTAGAACGACTCCAAAATGGATTTTCTCATATTAGAGCTCATCACCTCTACTGATGTAACATCTCCAACTCTATTCCTTGAGAATGTTGAACGTTAATCTAAGTCACAGACTCACAAGACTCAGCTTTTCCAAATCCGGTATGCTCCATGACCTACAGCAGGATAAATCCAGAACAACTCTGGAGCGCTGCGGTGGCGCAGAGGTAAAGCATGCAACCCAGATACGGAGGCCTTAGTCCTCGATTTGGCCGTCACATGTTTGAGTCCTGACCTGATGACCGTTGCCTTTCCTCTTACTCATAACCCGCTTTCCTGTCTGTCCACTCTCAAATGAAGGCCACTACAGCAGAGCAACTTTGCCACACTCCATTCGGTCTCTTATCTGTTGAAAGTCTTGCTTGCATTAATGAACTGCAAACATGGAAAATATAGTATCTCTTTACATAGATTTTTATTATGACGGCGTGTTAGGGCCTTTTGTGGATAAAAAAAAATAAGAACTTTAAAGAGTAAATTTCTGCCAAAAAAAACCCTCTGTAATTGTGAGAATGATTTCAGAATTTTGTTTTAGAAAACATGGTAAAAGTCAGAGTTTGAAAAGTCAAAAATTTTCAACTTTTGAAACTTGGAAAAAGTTTTTTTTCCTAGAAATTTGAGACTTCTATGAAAAATTTTTTTTAGCAAATCTTTGACTTTTCAAACAGGAATTTCCAAGTATTTGCAAGAAAATTTCTGAGATTAATCTACTTTTTTTTTTAGTTTTTTGGCGGAAATGTACTCCCTTATTTTATCTCCAATGGCCCTAATGCTCTGTCATATCTTGCATCTCTACTTTCTCCGACTTCAACTTAAGCACCGCAGTGATAGCAAAAACCAAGCTAACGTTGATTTGTCTTCCTGCTGTAACAACATCTGCACAGAAGAGTGTTCCTGTCAGGCCAACCTGATAGCATTATCAAGGTGTGTTCATTGATCAAAACCCAACCAGGCGGCCAGAGATCAGGGCAGATCAAGTTGAAATCTTCAGAGTCTGCTCACCAGCTATTTTATGGTGCATTTCTAGTGTATATTATTAACACACATTATCGTTATATGCTAATATGTTTATGAGGAGTGGATGAAAACCTGTCCAACCAAGCACATGAGTAGCCTTTCTGCAAGCAGTTTGGGAACCTCTATTTAGCAGAAGTCTACAGGCATTTTGTGGTTGACAGAAAAAAAAAATAGATAAATATATATATAATATATGTATGTTTCCAGGTGTTCATTTAACATCTGCTTTTAGGTTTTTTGTCAGGAAAAAAGAAGCTTTGCTGCTCACCATTAACCCCTTTGAAGCAGTCTTTTGTTCTGGTGTCTAAGCTAGGTACAGCTGAGGGAGAACGCTTCCTTCCAATTATTTACTGTTTATGGAGAGGAAGACAAAAGCTGCAGTTATGGAAACTGACTGTAGAGTCTTTCCTGGGTGGAAACGCACTGTTCTGCTCGGTAGCTTTGTCTGAAACGATCTCGGGGTGTAAATCTTCTGTCCGACGGGATGAAGGATCAGCGTTAGGGAGACTGAATCTAAGCTACAAACCGTCCTTTAAGATCCCTGCTAAGTTTGCCAGACTGGAACCATTTTTATGATTCTTCTAAATCTATTTTTCCTCCCTTTTGTGGGCACAAAAGACAATCTAAGAAAACATCATCGCAGCTTGAACAAGCAGTTTCAATGTGTCTTAGAAACGAGAGAGAAGCAGCAGAATTCTCAGATGTCCCATTAGGTTCTGACCGAATCCAGCAGAGATGCTGGTCCCGCTGCCACGTGAGGAAATGGTTTCAGAATCAGCCGGGGTGTGTTTAAGAGCAGCAGGAGCTCCGTGTTCCTAAATGGAAATAAAATTTGATTACTTAAATGAGACTGAAATCAGAAACGTGTAATGTGGAAGCTGAAGCTGTGGTAGCAGTAATATCAGATTACATTCAGTGAGAAAGTTTAGGAACTTGATATTGCAACATGCTTTATAAATCAACTTGAAATCTCATGTAAAGAGCAGATTTTTTTTGCTAAGAAAGTATTTACTTTTCCTGCTTTTTACATTGCAGCTTGTTCCCAAATTAATTAGCTATTTA